>NW_005842257.1:987911-988243 GCF_000455745.1 Alligator sinensis | reverse complement strand
TCATTGACTCAAGGGCAGCAATGATGGCATTTATGTTTGAACCAGTCTAGATGGAAGCTTGTCCAACATCACAAGGTTTAGAGAGGAAAGCAAGGTGAAAGAATTAGTTCGGAGAGATTTCCTGTTTGCAGATGACGTGGCCTTAGTTGCCCACAGTGAATCTTCCCTGCAGAATTTCTTGGGCGGATTTTCTGAGTCATGCAAGAGCTTCAGGGTTGCAATTAGTCTCAAGAAGACATGTACCAAGGGGTAGAAGAACCAGTACCTGACATTGCGCTGGAGGACAAATCTCTTGGTGTCATTGATAGTTTTTGCTACTTGGGTTCTAGAAT
>NW_005842257.1:981998-987901 GCF_000455745.1 Alligator sinensis | reverse complement strand
GACTTTCAGACTGAACTGACTAACCTAATTGGAAATCAAATAAAATGTTGGGATATTACAGAAACGTGTATGGAATAACAGCAAACTATCAGCTAAGGTGAAGATGTGAATCTATGAAACTTGTGTGCTGTCTTCCCTGCTTCATGGTTCAGAAATGTGGACTCCATATGCTAGGCACATCAAGAGACAGAACAGCTTTCACATGAGATGTTGGCATAAGATCCTGAAAATAAAGTGGGCAGACAAAATACCAAACACAGAAGTACTGAAGCATGCAGGACTGACACACTTACAAACCACTATCAAGAAGAGGAGGTTGTGATGAATCGGCCATGTCAGGAGAATGGGAGGAGACCATATCCCCAAAAATATTTTGTATAGCGAGATTCAAGACAGCTGTAGAAAGCAAGGTTGCCCTCTTTGGTGCTACCATGATGTGTGCAAAAAATGATATAAAGTTGTTCAAAATCAGTGTAGAAAGCTGGGAGGAACATGCAGAATTGCATCTGATTTGGAGAGAGCATCTGGCACTGGGTGCAGCTCAGCATGAAGCGGCTGGGATCCAGAGGATGGAAGCAAAGCAAGAAAGAAGAAAGCAGCGTACTACAAACTTGGACTCCAGCTCAGACAACACATGGATCCGTGAAACTTGTAACAAGCTGTGTCGCTCTTGAATTGGGCTTGTCAGCCACAAACGGATTCATCAGGCATCTGACTAGACCTCTTATGTGTACACCATGATCCAGAGGATTGACGGTTGCCTACGAACCCTGGAACAGAAGTATCTCATTTGCTATTGCTTTTGTTCTAGGAGTTGAAGGCTTTGTAATCAATATATTTAGTGTGCATTATCTAGGTTACACTTTGCCTGATGCTATGCCCCAATGGACTATTATTTTGATTTATACAATTTTTCCAAGTCTCCTTGGATTATTCAGGCCTTTGTAATGCTCTACCAAGCAATTTTATATGATAATTGAGCTGGTCAAGCTGCCATGATTTCCCATAGAAACATATTCAAATGGAATATAAATTATTGAGAGCTTTTAAGGAAGAACATATAATTACATGCAGAATACAATATTCCCAATGAAATTTCAAACAAGGCTTGAGAAAATTGAATTTCCAAGGCATTCAAACCTGAAATCCAGAATGTAGGAGTAAAGAGGAACCTGAGTAAAATCGAGATCAAACTCAACAGCAAAACACAACAGATCCATACAGATGGGAACATTATCGAACAAGTAACAGAGTGCATGTGCTCCGGTCAGATGGAAACCAGATGAAAATAAATCAAGAGATGAAACAGAAGAGGCTTGAACACATCTGGGAAGAGCAATCACCCCACTCAGTCAGAACAGGAAGGTTTACAACCAGTACATCTTTATGACAATGAGATATTGCTTTGATGCACAGTCCCTCACAAAGAAAATGGATCAAAAATGTGTCCCACACTGGGTGAAGCAAGGAGTGAGAAATGATGTTGAGCTATCCATTAAACAGTCCTGAGATAGTGTGGTAAGGCACATCATAAGTAGATAGGAAACTGAGCTAGGGACTGTGACAAACTAAAGTAGCAGACAGCATTTGTTAGATACATAGAAGCAAGTGACAACAGGCAAGAAAGCTTTCCCTCCGGACAGAGACCTCATAGTGCTGAAATTAGAGGTAGGGGAATGAAATAACACTATTATCATTAAGTATTTTCTTCCAGAACAATCCACAGATCACAGCAAGGAAAAGTCCCTGCCCTCAAAAAGCTGATACTTTAAAACAATAAATATTGAATATGCGTTTCCCCTGACTATTATAATTAAATAATATTCTGATTGCCTCTTTCCCAGTTTCCACCGTTTTACTGGTACAAACTCATGGGAAGCCAATTCTACAGTGAATGTTAGTACTAGATATACTGTAAGTCCGAGACTGGAAAATTCCCATCTTGAATTGTCTGACCAACGACAAAGGGTCGATATTTCTCAAATGTTAGCATATTTCTGATAAATTCATGGAGCTGAAACATGTTGAAAAGATACTCTTTTATTATAAATACATTAAAGGGAATCATAGCAGCTCACAGGTATTCCAGGAGCAGAAAAAAGAGCTCCATTCATCAAATATATCTTGTATTGAAAATTATCATTCTAATCTTGTCCTATCATAAGTACTTTATATCCAGTTAGGGCATACAGTTCCTCTCTCCTGCTACCACAGACAATATATTTGAGTGAGTGCAACTTTAATTTGTTCAAAGTGAAATTTAATTTTAAAATTAATTTCATTCTAAATGGCGCTGGGAAACTTGGTACACTGATGTTGTCTTGATTTACTGATGTCATTGGATATCTAAGAGGAAGCTGCATTTTCTAGAATTTGTGAGCAGGAGGTTAGAGTACTTTTTAGTAATGACAAATGAGAGCAATTGTAGAAAAATGGGTAGGTGAATCACTACAGAGAGGTGAGATGAACCGAGGACCCCCCAGATAGCTTCCATAGAGTGGAAACTGTAATAGAGAGGACAGTATTCATGGAGAATATTTACAGTTAGTTTTGTGCAGTCAGGGGAGTATGAGGCCTGAGGCTTTGCCTATACCAATCTTGGGCTGTACCTGGGAGTACTACTGTGGAATATGCCTCGCCCACTTGGTCCTGTTCTGCAAGATATGAAGCAATGATACAAACCAAGAATTATGCTGGTGACATATTTATTGGATAGACTAAAAACAAGGTGGAAGACTGCTCAGAGGACCCTAGTTTCAAAAAACTTTCAATTTTGCTTGCAAAACCATGGGCCAGCGGCTGTCCTGGGGTAGTTCTATGGCCATCAGTGGTGCAATGCTAACCTGTCCCACTTGTGCATTCAGCCCATTGCTTTTAACAGGCTATTTCACATCACGTTCTGCCTTCCAAAATAGAGAAAGTTCCTGTGGGAACATGACTCCAACATACAACTCTTTATCATGGTCCCAGACCCATAGAGCACTGTTGATGGAGAAATCAATACCAGTGACTGGAAAATTAGTGGGAGACATAGTTAGCCATGTTAGTCTGAAGTCAAGGAGAAGGCAAGGTAGATTTGCACCTTACAGACTAACCAAAGCCAGTGGGAGTCCTGCCTGAATAAGGACAGAGCCCAGAATTACTCGCTTCTGTGAAGCAAAGCATTCCCAGAAATAACAGCAACTATGCTAAAAACAGACTCTTGGATTATATTGATCTCACGCTTTTGAAAACACTCTTAAGAGAGTCAGCCATCTGATCACCAAAGAGTAGTAAACTACAATATATGTTCATTGGTTCTTACTGTGTACTGCTATTGAATTTTCTACACATCATAGGCATTTATTTTTACTGAATTTATGTAGTTTATTGAGAGAGTAATATAACCAGTGAATAAAATAAAAGCATTCTATCCTATCTGTCACCCAAATGGAATCAGATTTACTCAAAGACAGACTATAGTTTCAACTCATCCCCAACGTTAACATTAAGACCTCCCTCTCAGGATTGCTTATCTGATAAAAAGCCTCTCTATCCGGGGTCTGATATTAATGCATAAATCCTGGAGGTGTGTCTAGAAAAGTTTTTACCATTCAACTGAAAAAATTAAATAGAACATGAAGACACAATAAAATCCTTCCAGGAAAAAAGGATGAATTCAGTGTTTAATTTGGAAGGAGTGACAAGAACTGGTACTTCAGGGCTAACTGTTAACTCTCCAAGGAACAAACAAAGAAACAACCAAGCTGGAAATTTTAGAGATAAATGGCATTTAAATTAGTTTGATCAAAGATATTTATTCAATAAGATATTTGCAGCTAACTGTTTTCAACATTTACTCAATGTATTTAGGTACCAGTTCTATAAATGTTTCAGATGCCATCTTGGTAATAAGCAGTAATTTAACTGGAGATTCTGCAGACCCAAAAACATCAGTCTTTTCAGCCTGAATTGAAACATCAACCTTGTAGCTCAGAGCTGTGACAAAATATCATCCATGGACTGGGTATGCAAAAGTCACTGAGTAGTGGGTAACATAAACACTTTATCATCTCTATCCATCCACCTACCTTAGGCTTTCCATGGCTGTCCACTGCTGTAGCATCTCAACACCTTCAAGTAAAATCAACAGCAATAGGGAAATCCCTAGCAGATGTCTTGGAACCACTGGCACTTCTCCCTTTTGGGAATCAAAATTTTGCATATGTTTCAATTTACATACAAAGATTACAGGTTTAATTTTACATTCCTTGATGTTATATCAGTATCATTAAGGAGGCTTTATAAAACACATTAATCTCAAGCCAGGTATGAAACTTAGACATCATGATAATAAACTCATCTCTTTGTGATACCACAACTGGTATGCATGGAACACTAAAACATGCCCCACATGACACATTTGCAGTATGGGGGCAAAATTTGCTACCAGCATTGCCCAGTAGCAAAAAAAAAAAAAAGTGCCTGGGAAAAAAAGCAGTGCAGAGCACACAAAAATAGCATACACCAGAACAAACAGAGGCTCAATCCTTCGGTGAGATGGTCTGGCTGCTGGATAGAGCCTCTCTACTGCTCCATTTGTGCCTCTGCCGCTCCAGCACACCAGGAACCAGGAGGAGCTGGACAAGGACAATTTGCCCACAGCAGGACAATGTGTCCCACAACAAAGCGCACCTGTAGGGGCATGTGCTGAGGCCCAAAGTAGCAGCATATATTTGTGCCACTGCAAGTGCATGCCCTTGCACATCTGGATGTGGCCATAATCTCTTTTAGGAGATGGTGGCAAAAAGGAGTAGGTTAAAATAACTAGAGGATTCCTCATGTAGTTAACACACATACTAGTTAATGCATCAACTCAGATACCTGTGAAAAGCTAAGCATCTTCCCCAAGTTCCCTTACCAAACAATACTTCCCTTCCCACAGACGCAGAGGCTGTACCTAAAACAGGGAGACATTCTTAATGGGGAAAGGGAAGAGAATATCACTTTATGCAAACACAACAATAAGTCAACAGTGAAATTATAAAAGTCACCCCACACAAACAGTACCTTGCACAACTGTCCTTTTTCTGAATTTCACCACCTACTAGTGTGACCATCTGATGGATAAATATCCCTTTTCCTCACCGTCCTCACCATTTGTTGGCAGTCATGATGAGTGCGGTCCAGGAGAGCATGCAGGAAAGTCCATCTCTAGCTCATAGCTAGAAATGACTTTGGGCTTCCATGAAGAGACACAAGGCCACCACCTCTAGCATCAGCAATCACATCACTACCCTTGCTGCACTCTTACTATTGTCTCTAAACATAGTGTACGCTGGAGCCTCTGGCCCTGATTTCAAACTGTATTTTCAAGTTCCTAAACCTATTACAACAAGCTCTAGTGGTGCTTTGTTCTTATTTATCACACTGCATTCAGCTCCAGCCTGGGTCCAACAAAATTCAAGATCCCCATATAGTGGTATGACCAACCCTACTTATAAAACAAAACTTCATTTCTCTAATCTATATTGCCATCTTTACCTCCCATCCATTCAAGCCTGAGGTTTGATCATGGTAACTCCTCACTCAGAATGAACTTTGCCCAGTTCTGTTATTTCATCTACACCCAAAATGTAGATGCATTTTAACCAAATTGACCACAATTGATAGGAAATATACAAATCAGGTTTGCCCCTTCTGTCTCTAGATGGCAGCAGAGCGCTCCTTCCCTGAAGCTTCAGAGCTGCCAAGGTACTGTAGCTGCATACCTTTACATGTTAATTGAGTATTATTTCAGTTATATAGATGAAAGAACTTCACTATTAACCTCTAAAGATTGTTAAAAGATTGATCATATTAAATATTCTGTTTACTTTTGTTTGTCTACCTTGTACAATATATTTATACTTATGGACTAACAA
>NW_005842257.1:973835-981988 GCF_000455745.1 Alligator sinensis | reverse complement strand
GAATTCAATGTAAAAATGCCCATCAGCTTTAGTGGCACAGGATTTGGTCTTGGAATAATTCATATGCCAAAGGACACTCACCTTTTATTGACACAAATATGCTGTTCACCCAACACCTTCCCAAGAGTCATAAAAAATAATTTCAATATTCAGCAATGTTAATGAGCCAGCATTAACCTTGGGGTCTCATCAGTGTTTTAAATGTCATCCACAAAGTTCCAGTTCCTTTGCCAAGTCAGTGATTGTGGATCAGAGTAATAAGAAGGGAAATGCTGAGAGAGAGTAATTTTAACAACAGCAACAAAAAGTTGGAGCCCGCTACATATTATGGGACCTTTGCTCATTTAATTTAAGGAGACAGAATGAACCTGTTCTTAATAAGTAGTCGGATGCTTTAGTAAGACTACACCGATTGTTAACTAGGGTATAAAATTTCAGTGGCTTCCCGATGGATGCCAACATTTTTCCTGGCCTCATTTCGATTTATGGACACGTTGATTTCCTATTTTGTACCATTAGTGCCCAACGTTATAGCCCCATCGTTGATGTGTTTGAAGGAGATGCTGTCCAAGAAACCTCCCTGTGCTGCAAGTGGAGAAATTCCACTAAGAACCATAAAACTGCGATGTGCGCTAATAAAAATGTAAAAACATCATTTATTGCTTAATCATCAGAAGCTCTGATAGCTCCATGATCTTTAAAGAGCTGGGACTTAATTAGGTTAAATTTCAGCTCTTCATGAAGTTCTTGCTCTGTTCTGGTGTCTCTAGTTATTGCACTGGTCTCTGTCCAGGTTTATTACTTTAGTTCCCCCTACACTTAGCTCCCCCCGATCTCTTTCTTAATTTCTGCTGCCCGCCTTCAACATACTCAGCTAGTTCTATCTGAGTCAAGCCACTTCTCTTTTTTTTTTTTTCCAATTTCATCCTAATGTCTCTGAACAAAGCCTAAAATTAAATTTAGACCCAGGTTTAAGACCAGAGTATTTAGCCATGGCGTACAGGTATATTTCAATTAAAGGTGGGTTTGAGAGATGTTTGGCTCTGGATCTAGATCGGTTTAGACAAGGATTTGGAGTCCCAGTTTGAGGGTAGAGCCCTGAAAAGAGGGTACAAATACTGAAAATGACGGTTTAACCACTTTTTCACACAATTGCTTTTTGTGCCTAATGTGCTTTATGAGCACCGAGTCACTTCATTTGGAATATTGATAAGTACCGGGTGTGTCTACATGTGCAAATGCTGGTGGGCAGGCTTCTGCACGTGTGCCCATTTCAGAGCAGATTAGCTGCTCCTGGAAGTATGCTCTTACCCACTATGGCCCTACACTGGCCTCCTGCAGCTGCCAGGGGGAGCTCTAGGCTCCCCTTGGGTGCTAGCTTAGGGGCTGGTAGGGAGCATGGGGTCAGGAGACAGCTGTTTCCTGGTGGGGGCTTGGAGATTGCTCCCTGTCCCTGGGAACTGCCTGCTGCCAGGGCAGGCTCCAGTGCTGAAGACCAATTGGGACCAATGTCCCCCTGCCCTGGCAGCAGGGAGCTGCGGGCCCCAGCTCCCTGATCAGGGGCAGGAGACTTGGAAAGAGCTGTGGGGAAGGGGCAGGTCCCAGCCCCCTACTCTGATTTGCTGGTGGAGCAGCTAGCAGTGAGCCCCTGGGGGGATGGGGATTCCCCACCCAGCTGGAGGCTTGCTGCTAGCTGCCCCACTGGCGGATCTGGACCTGTCCCCCACCCACATCTCTTTCCAAGCCCCATGCCTCGATCTCCCAAATGGGGCATAGAGCTAGGAAAAAGTTGCAGGCCTGGGACCTGCTCCTGACAGGGACAGTTGTCGTCCAGCCCCAACACTGTGCAGGGAAGTCTGCACATGCAGCCTGGAGCTGGCTGGGGACTGCCCAAAACGGGACTGTCCTGGTCTGGGGCAGGTCCCAGTCAGCTCCAGCCTGGGCAAGGAACTCTCCCTGTGCAGAAAGCTCCCAGCCCCAGGTCTGCAATTGTGAAGCGAGGGCTGGGAGATTGTTCCCTGCCTCTGCTTTGCAATCACGGAGCTGGGGGCTGGGAGATCCCTGCTACCAGGACAGGGGGACATTGTCCCTGCTTGGGTTCTGGTGGTGGAGCCTACCCCAGAAGCAAGCTGCTCCTGGCACCAGGGAGCAATCTCATGCCCCCTGCTGCCCAGTTGACCGGGAGCAAATTTGCTCCCAGTCAACCATTTACATGTGCCTTACTACACAGTAATTTCTCAGCAGTTACTTTGCTACTTGCATTTGCAGGAGGCAAATTAACTGTCAAGCAGAGCAAATTACTGCACAGTATGGGTCCGCACATGTAGATGCAGATGCTTACTACACAGTAATTTGCTCTACTGTGCAGTAAAGCATCTCCCGTAGACACGTCCACCATGTATCTGACTCTGATTTTGAATTGCAGTAACTCAACTGAAGTCAATGGAATAATGCAGGTGTAAAACTGGTGTAAAGGACAGAAGAATCTGGTCTAATGACTTCAGTCCTCTATGCAGAAAAGCCTTCATTGATATCACATTGCTAAATGGTTATACATTATATGGGAGGCTTACATAGGAAATTTGTCTGTGCAATGGCTGGAGATTGGTCCTCGCAAACAGGGGTCTAAACACTGGTCTCAGTATGCCGTTTTGTTGTAGAATTGATATTAGAATCTCTCCCAGTATCTGTAAATTCAAGATTTGAATAACAGTGGTTTGCAACTGAAAGCAGGCATTTCCTTATTATGGCTTTTGTCTTACAATTCTCTCAGGGTTGACCAAACTGCTTACATGTCACAGAGCAAGGATAGCAAGGATCTTTGCTTATTCCAGGTTTCTGTATAAATGCTGATATACCGTAAGCCTCCCCCTTCTATCAATAAATATGTCTATTATATATACTCATAAACATACATACATACATACATATATATATATATATATATATATATATATATATATATATTTCTTCTCTGACTGAATCCTGTGTCAAAAAGATTGTCACTCTTACTGACAAGAATGAAAGACTTCTCCAGGACATAATACCAATAGGAACAGATATAAGGTACAATGCCCCCTGAGTACATCGGTGTATTCGAAGTACGGCAGCATCAACTTCACTGCTTCCTACATTCGCCAGCTGATGTTTAAGCAAAAACTTATTGTTATTCTCAGGGAGCACCAGAATAGGCCTAAAGCCACCCCTAAAGCTGTTCCTCCTGCTGCTTGTTGTCTATGTTTATTGATCATTGTTCTTATTTATGTGCTGTATGGTTAGATGATACTTAGCACTGTAATAAGTGACTCATTCACAGTGAGCACTATATCCAACAAAGTTAACATCTTCCGCTTCCAGAATGTCTATGCATATGTTGCAAAGTTTTCTTAAGTTAAATGCTATTCCAAATTATTAGACTCATTCTTTACACATTATCATCTCTTCAGGGTGACTAATATGTTTCTGTGTTTTCCCTCTGAAATGTGGAACACAGCTGCGAGTACTTAAATAAATTAAAAGGTACAGTATCATTTCTCTTGTCTGTCCAGATGAGCATGTGGAAGGTTCTGAAATTCACTCTCTGTGAACGCCTGTGTTACTAAAAGCCAGTTGCACAAAAGTAAATTCCCAAGTAAATTAACTTAAAAATCAGACAGAATATTTGCAGACCCACTTTTCCCCAATTTTATTGGGGGCTTATGTACTGCCACAAAAACTCATTGCTCCCATATATTTCCATATTTTTCTGTAGACAAGTTCTGTAGTTTTGTTGTAATTGTACCATGGACATGAGCCATCCTAATAAAGATGTTCATGTTAACTTCAAGTGAAAACTAGGTTTTCAAAAGCATTTATTTCTTTAAATTTTGTAAGGTATTGGAAAGCCTAATTTGAATTCCATCATAGAAACCACAGGTACCCCTGAGTAATAAGCTGATTCATAGCTCGATGCTCAATATAATAAGTGCAAAATCTAAAGGCAAGAACATTAAAAATATGTGAATGAAAGACCGGATAATTTCTACACCATATTGTACTTTAGGTGCATATTATTTTAATTCTACACATAAAATCATCACCGCCTTTTCAATGAGCTGTTCAAGTATACATACCATTGTTTCCCCAAATTTCTAGTGTAATAAGCATTTCTGAATCACGTGCAACTGATTCTCAAATCACATAACCCCTATAACAGTTGCTTTTAGCAAATTGGCTTTAACTGGCTTCCAGCCCAAAAGAAAAAAAAAGAAAAATCAACCTTTCCTAAAGCACCGGCTAATCACACAAATATATAATGGGGTGAAATTTTGAGTGCAGCCTTGCTTTTACGTATTAAGAAATTACAGGCTTACCTGGGGTTACAGAACAAAATATAAAAACTCAATGAAGGAGAAAAAAAGCAAGAATCTGTATGGCCTGAGCTAAGTATGATAGCATGAATGTGACCGCTTAACAAATTTACAGTCACAAATGCTCTGCACCTTTACTGAATCAGACTGATAGAAGAACCATTAAGTGCTTGGAGAAATTTTAAGTCAAATTTGCTATTTTGTGCAGAATGCAACAGTGGAATTTTCCAGGCTTTGTTACAGTCAGACTAATGGCAGGAGCATTCCCAGTTTAATTTGTATAATAACTACAGGATGGCTTAAAACTCGTTACTTCCTACATGCTTTCCTATATCTAACACATTAAAAATGTAAGACAAAGGAAAGTTATTACAGTTTCTAGGTAGAGGGTTTAATGGAGGAAAAGAATCCTCATATTGATATTTTCTGAGGAAGCAAGTAGCCATGAGTGCATAAGCAGATATACATGGATGAACGCGAGCCAGTTTATGTGCATGTAGCTAATACACACGTGTACATGGATGTGTGTATGTACATACAGAGACATGCATGAGTTACCTAAAACACATATAGTTTGGGATTGAAAATAAAAGCACAAGTTACTCAGGCACTGATTAATGAGCAAGCGTTTATGCATTGCTCAGTTTCTAGGTGTGCACCCAACCTGGCCACTGGCTGCAGCCAGTTTGCAGTGTGCAATGTACCTTCCAGACCTTTGAAACAGCTCCTCCTTCCTTTACTACCTAGAAGCTGGGTAGCCCTTTACAACTCACTGTAGACATTTAACTTTTCATTTTCCTTGCAAACAACTCCAGGCAGCCACTACAGCCCCTGCCAGCTCCACACGTTCTTCCTCTCCAGCCATGGGCTCAAACCACAAGCCACACAGTAAATACCTCATAGTATTGCCTTAGCAAATCTGATTTCTGCTACTCAATTGTGCAATTCCCAAGGAGTTTTTGAGCATACGTTTCTTTTTTTTGTTTTTTAATAGTTAGGATCTGGGTAATAGGGAATTCTTACCCTGTTATAGGGAAACATTAACCCTTTGTCTGGTTCACAAAAACTCTTCCCTTAAAGGCAGCCAGCAAAGCTGGGGTTAATAACAGCCCCATGGTAAGGCCAGGATAATAGGTCATCTGACCAGAAGGGGTGGGGCTTGGGAGCTATATAAGCCCAGAGCCTGAGCCGAGAGAGCAGTCTGCCTGGGAGGATGAAGGGTGAAGAGCTCTGCAGCCGGAGGGCTGTAGTAGACCTACCACTAGGGATACTGCATCCATGGGGGACCACAGGCAAGGAGGAGAAAGGGAGCCAGGATGTAGGATAGAGTTTGGTATAGCCAGTGAGCGTAGGGTTTTGTTACAGCCAGAAGGCTTATATTTCGTTTTGTGGTTTAATCCAGTGGACCAAATAAGAATAAAAAAGGGAGATGTGGAAGTCCCATTGGTGCCAGAGGGGCCTGTGGTTGCTTTGAGCTCTGCCAGGGGCAGGCTCAAGGTACTGACAGGATTAGAGGTCCTGGGGTGCCAGGGAGGCACAAGGCTTGGTCCTGCCAGGGTAGGATGCAAGGTGTTGTAGCCCAGGAAGACAAGACAAGGGCCAGCAACCCAAGAGGGGCAGAAACAAGGGTCGGGGACTCAGTGCCTGAAGGGGTGAGATTGGGTCTGGGGCATGCAAGCCAGGTTCACCGTAGTGGACCTAGGCTGTGAGGCACCCAGATAGATAAGAGGGGGTGAAGCTGGAAAGCAGACACCCCAACAAGTGTGTGTTGGCCTTGAAGTGGCCTAATGAGGTGATAATGAGTAACACCTGCAAGGCATGGGTGTGGCTAAAGGGGCAGAAGGAGGCCATGGATTTAGCCTTTGTGGCAAGAGACCTTACGGTCTGGATGAGCCCAGAAGGTTTGCTTAGCTCTCAAGAGGTATGACTGGGAACCATGGGGTCCAAGAGAGCTGAACTATTGGAAAGAAGGGCAAAGGCATAACCTGGGACTCAGGGGCAGCCTCCTTTTTCATACTGTTGCAGCGCACTAGGGTGCCCTGCTCCTTTAAAGAGCTGAAACTACTAGGGGAAGAGCCCTAGCAGTGAGGTGGAAGCCCACTAGGGGAAGAGCCCTAGCAGTGAGGTGGACCCCCGCCCTGCCGTTTCCCGGGGCAGCCAGAACAAGCTAGTGGCCCACACCTGTCAGCAGTCAGCTGACCAGAAGCGGCAGGGCCTGGCTCATATATAGACCCCAGCAGCCACGGGGGGAAGGAGCTCTCCCAGAGCAAGCGAAGGGGAGAGGCCGGACTGCATGAGCAGCTCCTGATACTGCTGTGGGACAGAGTATTCCCCGGTAGGGTTTAAATGATGTTATAGCTGGGCGGCTTGAATTTATGTTACAGCCCAGGGGCTTGTGTTTCATTTATTGTTGTATAAGACCGGTGGTTTGGGTGAGGCTATTAGGGGAAGGAGGAGGCCTCATAGGGGACCCACAGCAGCGTAGGGGACCCCAGCGCCAGAGAGGGCGCAGCACTTGGGGTGCACTGACCCCGAGTACCAGTGAGGCGCAGAGCCAGACTGGGCTGCGGAGGGCCCAGGGAGGACAAGGGGGCCAAATTACAAGGCCCAGACCAAATAATGTCGGTACCATCTGCGAGGCTTGGGGTGTAGTAAAGGGGTGGTTGGAGCCACACAGAGCCCATAAGGCTAGGGGGCCCCGAAACACCCATTGTGACATCTGTCTTGGAGCGGGATCCACCAGGGGTCCAGAAACCCACAGGGTCCAGAGAGCCAATCAAGACCATGTCCAAGAGGACTGAAAGGCAGCCTCCCTATCATTCATACCATCAAAGATGTGGCAGGTGAGAATAGAGGGTGCCCATTGAGCCAACTTGGCAAGGTAGGGGGGCCTTGGGGAGACCAAGGCCATCCTGCAGGACCCCATCCCATGACACATACATTAGTTGATGACATCAAGGCATAGCAGGCAAGAGAAAAGGAAGGGTACCCAGGGAGCCTGAGTAGGTCAGGAGTCGCATGGCTGCCAGGGGGTGACACAGCCACCTCTGGGAGCGCAATCCTGTTACAATCTACCTAAGCACAGAGTTGATGGATTAAAGTCTCATAAAGTTGCACCAAAATAAGGTTGTTACTTAGTACTGTGTATTATATGGCCCTTTTTGTTCAACGGTATTTGTTAAAGGGGAAAGTAACCAGTCTGCCTGCACTGTCCTGAATAATCTATTTCTGCAGAAGCTGTCTTGGGAGTGGACAGCTGCTCTTTCGGTCAGAGTTGCTGCAGAGGCCAGTTTGCAGGCACCATTCAAACAGCAGTTATATTACCAGCCTGTCAGTATTCTTCCTGGCCTTTCAGCACTCCTGGGAAGTGATGCTTGCAAATTTTTCATGCAGCACAAATTCTAGCTGGTTGTTTGGGTTATTTGCTAAGGCAAAATCTTCCTCGACTAACTTGGTAATGGACTAGACCCCTCTATCCATTTGTATGTCACAGGTATCAGACCTCTAAAAATCACCTGCATGTATTTTGATAGGACAGCCCCACCAGCCTGAAATATCCTCTCTTTTTTCCACTCTGGGATCTCTGAAATATTTATGTCCTCAGTTGAAAGCCAGTTACAGAGCCCTGGCAAGTTAAAGAAGCTGTTTAAACAAACACCCTCCCCTCCTTGCTGTATCAGCAACAGGCTACCCATCGGTAGTAATACATAAATATACAAACATATAAACCAACTTACTATGATGTGATTTGTGATGTGCTGTTACTTTTATAAATGTTCACTTGCTACCCTTGGACAGCTAGTC
>NW_005842257.1:948588-973804 GCF_000455745.1 Alligator sinensis | reverse complement strand
GCAGGAATGACATATCAGAAAATGGAAGCAGCTGCAAACGGTGCCCTAGTGACACAGAAGTCTCATGGGGGTGGTGGGGAGCTGTTTCTAATATTTGAATTGACACTCTCTCTCTCTCTCTCTCTCTCTCTCTCTGTGTGTGCGCGTGCGTGTGTAAATATCTATCTATCTATATCTGTCTAGATCTATCTATCTAGAGTTATCTATATAGATAGATAGATAGATATATCATTGCAAGTACTTCCAAAGCACAGGTTATGGACACCCAGGCTCTGCTGACAGATGTGCAGCAAGGCACCCAAAAGAAATGCCTTCTGAGATGAAGAGGAAAGGTACAAAACTACTGGAGAAAGAGTAGGACCATTGAAACTGGCTGTCATGGCAGGAGATGGAGCAAAAGCAGCAGTTTGGGGACTAAACAGACCACAAAGAGGGAGCAGGACCAGGACCTGGTGGGGCACCTAGAGCTTTGAGTACAAGAATCTGTGTTGGTTTTGGTACGGGCACTGGTGATGGCCTCTGAGTGGATTGGTGCAGACATTAACAATGTACTCTGTGTAGGGCCAACCTCTCAATGGTAGCACATTCAAGCATAAGTGCAATGCTATTTTACACCTCTCCACCACTCCAGGGTCTCAATATTATAGCATTAGAGGTTTGCCCTGCTCATCCATCTTCTGCATGCTACCAGGAACCACAGACAGTGCAGGAGTTCTAATAAATTGTATGGAACAAGCATGAGCTCTGTCTTGGCATCACTGAGAAATCAAACGATCCCCTTTCACTCCTTGCCTGCGTGATACTACCCAACCCCATGCTCCAAGAGAAAGGAGGCATAAAAATGAATAGGGATGGGGAGTGCATGCAGCAGATATCCCCATCACTGCTGCCACTTGTGCTCTTATGCATTTGAGGTTTCTCTAACAGCACATTTTAGTTTGAATCCTGCTTTACATTTTGCCATGATTTATACACTGCTGTAGAGTGAAATAATTGCTTGTGGCTGGTGTGATCTCACGTTTAAGATTTTCATTGCTCGCATTTGTGAGTTTAATGAAGCTCTGTGTGTGTTGAACCACTTGATTCTGTCCTATCCATTGAAATGACTGGGGAAAACAGTGGATTAAGTGAAATATTTTATTGAAATACAGAAACTCAGCCAGCCATCTACACAATCCACAGAAATGGCAGCCCCTGACCCCAAACTAACTAGCATAGAACACTGCATTTAAATCAATATTTCGCATGGCAGAAAAAAACCACAATGTGCTATGCATCAAAATCCAGAACATTCATCAGGGACAAATACCCCATGCATATTAGCAACCCTGCATTCTAGAGGTTTCAAGAAATAATTAAACAAGGCAACTCCGAGCCCAGTGACAAATCAGGACAACTTGCAATAACGTCTCACCCACCCCATAAATGAACAAATAAGTTAGAAGATGCTTACTCATTCATATCTTATATGTGACACATATGGCATCCCTAATTTCCATAGCTTTCTTGGTTATGGAAGTACTTTTCACTTGCATGAATCAGTCATAGAATAATCCAGCAGCCCCCAGATTGCACTCTACGCAAAAAAGCTCCCACTTCT
Organism: Alligator sinensis; assembly: GCF_000455745.1. Classification (NCBI taxonomy): domain Eukaryota; kingdom Metazoa; phylum Chordata; order Crocodylia; family Alligatoridae; genus Alligator; species Alligator sinensis. The sequence goes on along the minus strand of NW_005842257.1, from coordinate 972,204 downwards.
TGCTTTGCACAGCACGAGACCACAATTTCAACTACAGTGTTTATCATTGGTAGGCAGACGATTTTGGAAGAGCACCATCTTGTCATCAGTTTTACACCACCATATAAATAAGTACACACCACTGTTCTGAGACTGCTAAAGGCATTACTGCATGTTCTAGGTGATCCTGTAAAGCCCACTGTTGCCCCTAGAGCAGATCTGGGGCTCTGAGGATTTCTTTTGACAGCCCCTGTTCTCAGGCAAAACCAGTCCTTCAATGGAGTAAATGCAAAAGCCAACTTTATTACAATTCTCCAGTTATGAATATTGCTAGCAAATAAAGAACACAATATATATCTTGATATACTTTCAAGATCTAAGCAGAAATAAGCAGTCTTATTGCCATTTAGAATCTCTACCTCTGAAAATCTTAAGAAATTCTAGCAGGTGACCAGCCTGTTGGAGACATCTTACCTAGATTGGGAGGCATCGGGAGAGGCACTGGATCTTCATTATGTCTGCAGACTGGAACCTCTGGAAAAGATGCCAAAGGAACACATCTCAGAGCCCTGACCTTTTTATCTCCTTCCTCAAACAAAGGCTTACAATATTACTTGATGCAAACTTCAAGAGATGTGGCCAGAAAGGAGACATTCCTGTGTTGTCCTGTTGATGGAGCTAGAATACAGTGACCTGAACACTTAATCAGTATTTGATGTTTTTAGACTGGCTAGTCTTTTCAAAAAGTTGCCTTTCCCTGTGACTCATTTCCTTTTATGTTACTTCCCTTAACCTCGGCTCACTTATACTAACATGGCCTAACTTAAACTTAACACAGCTAAAGATCCACTAAACTACTATAATGCCAGCTAAAAGGATCCCAGCTCAACACAAAGGTCTACACCAGGTAAAGCCCTATGAACCGTGGCATGGGACAGGACATATACAACCTCCAACACATACCCTGACCAACTTTCCAACTAACTTCTACCCCAGAAAATTGTTTTATTTCAAGTTTGGCTTGTAAGGTCTTAAAATATAAAGTTTAGGACCATTTTGCACTATCCACTCTTTAGCTGCTTATTTGACAAATCATATGTCCTTTATACAATGTTTGGGTTGAATAATAAATTGAATCACTCAGCGCACACACTTTAGAAACTGCCCTTTCATCACAACACTATTTGCTGCTACTCTATTTACCTTTGCTCCCAGTTTCTCTTTACTCTGTTAGACATTTTTTCCCTTGAATTTAGATTGTCTATATTTTAAAATGGCTTCTTAAAAGTCTTTGAGGGGATACAGGCACATTTTATCAGAGGCCCACCCAGCCTCTGAGAAGTCATTTTCCTCCACTCTATCCCACAGTTTAGATCTTAACATCTTTTTGTATTCACAGTCCTGCATTGTCTCTGACAGAAGTTCAATAAAATTGTCTTTCTACCAACAATATCTAGGGTGCTCAACATAGTAGAAACTGAGTGTTATAGACCAAAAGTCATTCTCTGCTGACAATCTTTAATTCCTCTCTCTGCTTTATTATATGCCAGACCTTTGGCAAGGGATAGTAATACAGCTCTTTTATAAATAAATATACCGCTTTGACCATTTTCAGCCAATTAATTTATGTCATAATAATTGTTCATGTTTCCTTTCATATACAGGCACACAGTTGGATACCAAGATAGTGAAGTTATTACTCCCTTTGGTACAGCCTTTCTTGCTGAAAATGTACATGCACGAAAAGTGGTTCACTTCCATCCTTTTCTTCATATTTAATCATAAAGGGGGAAAAAAAAAACTTCTCACACCTCCAGTCATTATTACCAAAGTCAAAGCGATCATAAAACCTAACAATATAGACATCACTGTGGTACCTGTAGCCCCAGTGTGGCTGACTATGGCAGCAGGAACAAAGATTGTTGTTGTGTTTTGCTGTGTTGTAGTGCTTCATTATACACAGCTCTTTGAGAGAATACAAGGGAAGATGCTGAAATTTGGAGAAGGGGAAGCCAAAATGATATGCTTCCTAGGAGGGTGCTAAAACACTAGAGCAGGTTACCCAGAGAAGTGGTGGAAGCTCCATCCTTGGAGGTTTTTCAAGATCCAACTAGACAAAGCCTTGGCTGAGATGATCTAGCTGGGGCTGGTACTGCTCTGAGCAGGGGGTTGGAGTGGATGTGACCTCCTGAGGTCCCTTCCAACCCTCATTTTCTATTATTTCAATGTGTGCTGATAACCTATCTGCAGTGGCAGGTAAAGACCATACGATAATTGACTACATAGGCAGCTGGTAGGAGGCACAGGGGGGGTGCATGTGCCCCCCCCCGATACGGCCGGTGCCCCCTCTGATGGCTGACACTGATGCTGTCAGTAGGGCTGATGCCCACCCTGACAGGGGCGGTGGCTTCTGCGGGTGCCTCCCCAGATTCAGGAGGCACCAGCCACTCATGATTGACTAAAGACAGTGCAAGCAAAATCTATCCTGCCAACCTCAGAAGCTTCTGCTCATCTGGTATTTGCTTCCATGAACCACTCTCCTTTACCCAAGTGCTTCCTTCTTTCTGTATGAAAAGGATCGTGAGATGTGTTTGCTGCTGGCAGCAGGGGACTGCACAGGACCCAGGAGGTTACTTCCAGTGTTATGTTCCAATCTTCTTGCTTCTCATTCTCTATTTCCACCCCTCCTTTTGCTTCCCATCTTTTTACTGTACTGGTGTTTACCTTGATCTGTTATTTCATGCACTCACCGCTGCATCTGACTGGATGCCATGACCGTTTCTTATCGAGGGCTGGACGATGCTGGAATGTGGGGGAAGAGGTGGGCGTAGGATCTGGAGAGAAGCTCAGTCTCTGATGAGTGAACTATTAGCACTGGGCACTTAGGGGCCAACAGCACTATCAATCCCTTCAGGCTCTGACCTTGTTCTCCCATCTCTGCCTACTCAGCCACCCAAGCTAGGCCCATGAAGGAGTTGAGTTTTCATATCCTGGTTTCTCTCACACATTTTGCTTGTTTCTGGCACCATGTCTGAAATGGGTGGTATTGTCCAGTTGTCTCAGTGCTCTTCATCCTCCACAATTACAGCATGCAGTTGCAAGAGTCCTACATAACCACTATTCCCCTGAAACTTTTCTAACTTCGTCCCCTTGAAATGCCTTTGTTTGCTAATGATTTCTTTCTTGGGTTAATGACGTTCTCTATTAGCCTTTTCATTCTGGCTTTGACCTCAAGTACCACTAGCTCTCTGTCCTTGCCTTACTTCTCACATTGATAGTAGCAAGTTTTTTGGCAGGGCTTACCATAAAGTCCCACCAGAGCATGGCTTAGCGTTATCTCCTCTTCCACATATATAGTTAAAAAGTCGGCACAAGGAAAAGGGTGTGGAAATTAATTGCTTTTAGTGTTGTGTGTTTGATACAAATGTAATCACAAGCTAGACAGTAAGCTCCTGGCATACTATTGTCTAAAATACCTGGAGAAAGGAGGAAAATTACTCACAAATTGGAGTGTTTATATTGTCCGTGATCAAAATGAAAGCAAAAAGGGCAAATTCTGCTCACTTTACTCAGAAGGATCCCATCCAAGTCAACGGAACTGATAACGTGAATAAGGAAAGCAGCTTTTTGTCTAATTCTCCTTCGTTCTAAATTAGAGAACAATGTTACCCATAAAAATCTAAATGCTTTTTGCTTAACTGCTGTAATAATGATTTTATTCCTGACATGTATCAGCATGAATTCAGATAAGTTATTTGGAAAAATTATTAAAGGAAGAAAGAAAATTCCATTCAGCTCTGCTGGTTATAATGAGTTTGTATTTGTCAAATGATTTTATGTTTAAATGAAAAGTTAATGATAAACAACCTTTTTGAACTACTGGATACATCATTCATGTGCTGGGTCTGACAGACATCTTTAATGAAAAATGGTTTGGGAGGTAGGTCATCTATGTGGATATGAGAAAAAGTGTGTTATTTCACATTACCAAGTCCTGCCACAGTAAAGAAAAAGAAATGCAAGAACACTTAAAATTATGCCAGTTGACGATATAAGGTAACTTTTTAAAAAGTATTTTAGTATTAAAATTGCCAGCCATTGGGACTGAACAATCATTTGTGTACCAATGCCTTCCAGCATGTTTCTGTAAATCTTTTTTAATTTCAAAACTGTCAGTGGCTGTTCTACACTAAACAAATCCCAGCTGCAGCAGCAAAAGCTTTGCATAAAGTCTGCGTGCCTGGTGCATGCTGGAGGAGATGTGGAGAAGGCCAAGAACAGTTTCCTGAAGTGCTATATGCATAGGACAGCTGCAGGAAGCAAGCTTAGAGAGCTGGAGGGACTGCATGCAGCAAAGTAGGGACTTTGACCTCAATCCTGAAATTCGAGTTTACACTAATTCCTTTGCTGTCTCCCCACCTAAGTAGACATTACAGGATGTGGCTATATGAAAAAAGCACAATATGCTCCCTGTCACAACTGAGGCCGCTGGGAGCTGAGATATAGCCCCAACCAGGAAGAGTCTGTTGCTTCCATAGGCACCGAACAGTAACACCAAGTGCATTACACAGAGGTAATGCTGACCACATTGAGTGCCACATCAGAATTTTTGTTGCATTGGGTTGGGTGGGGGGAGATGGGGGTTCCTATACCTTCTCTTCCCTGCCTATGCCCTGCGTAGAAATCAGCTCTTTGTGTCCAAAATTGGATATTCAATGTTTTTGTTGCTTGCTAAATTTAAACCAGGGGTGTCAAACTCATTTGTGGGCTGGATGAAGGTTGCTGGGCCAGTCTGCGGGCCGGACTGTGACCATGCACGAGAGCTAGCATGCCAGGTTGGTCTGGTGGGGTGCAATATGCAGCGCACACCCTGTGCTGTGTTCAGTGCATGCAGGCAGTCCAACCCTGTATCCTGCATGTAGCACATGCCAGCCCTGCTCTGGGGCTTTTGCTGCATGTGGTGGGCAGGATGGACTTAGCGGCATGGGCACTGAATGTAGCACAGGGGACTGGCATGGGGTCTGTGCTGTATTTGGAGCCTGACCAACCAGACCAGCTTGCATGCTGGCTCTGCACGGCCTGATCTGGACCGGCCCTAGAGTCCATGTTCAGGGCTGGGCTGGCACAGGTGCGCCCTAGACCAACCCCGTGCTGTGTGCAGCACCAGGTCCAGCCCATGCACCAGACAGACCCGCTCCACATGCTGCACGTGGATTGGTCTGAGACTCATGGGCCAGCTCCTAGAGCTCCATGGGCCAGATCTGACCTGCAGGTCATATGCTTGACACCCCTGATCTAAACAATTGAAAGCATACAATGTAGAGATACCTCCATTATTTTTACAAGCCAGTGAAAGTGCTTCTCATCAAATATCAAATGTTATTGGAGCATGCAACCCACATATGTTGTCTGAAAGCTTATATACCTACTACATATACATATAAGATTACCAGCCAATATCATTTGGGTGGCTGGATAACGGTATGCTCACTAATCCACAATCAGGAAACTAAATCTGAAATTATATTTCTTCAAGCATAGTACTGAAGGCTGTGCACAATCTGGTATAAGAAAAGGCCTCCATTCATTTTTATGTTAACTCTGAGTACCATGCATTACAATATAATACTAGCATCTTCAGAATCTTTATTGAAACACATTATTTAACTTAAATATGGGTGGCAGGAACAAAAGTGTTCAATTTAGTATTTGCCAGTACTTGTATTTTATGAAGTTGTAGAATTTTTGTAAGGGATGTGTAATTTTTCTTTTATTGTTAACGGGACTCCACTGAAACCCTGATTTTTTTTTCCCCCAAGCTTTTTTTTTCTGTAGGAACATGCCATCTTTGTCGATGGGCCTTTGGCATTCACAGCAGAGGTCTCCTTTTCCTCTCATCAAATTCTAGCATAAGGAGAATAGGATTTGAAATCCTTCCTTCATCCCACTATTTACAGAGATTGAGTCATAAAAACAGGGATGATAATATTTACTTATTATCTCAGAGGGTACCTAATAGTTGTATATCTTTTTGAAGTCCTAAAATGAAAGGATGAGCTTTGGTGATGTGTATCAGAAAGAAAATACTACTGCTGTGAAAGGAGCCGCTGAGATAATAGATATGGGGGTTTTGCCGTACAGAGGAAGAGTTTTAGGCTCAGCACATTTCTCTGCACAAGGAATAGCCTGGTTGTAACACAGTGGCATGATTTAGTATCATCGAAAATTAGGGTTGGAAGGGATCTCTCAGGTGACATCTAGTCCAGCCCTCTGCTCAAAACCAGACCGTCTCCAACTATACCATACCAGCCAACCCTCTGTCTACCTGGGTGTGAGGTGTAGGATTTGCATCTTCCATCCAATTAGAGAACTAGGTCAATTCTCTTCTTAAAATCTGTAGTGGGGATATTAATCTCAGCTCCGGTGGCCTGCCTCTCTCTGTAGTCAGGGCTGATATTTTTAGTGAGGTCTAGAGGTTGCATACGTCTCGCTGTAATGCTTATTGTAAAGAGCTTGATTTTCAGAGGGTTGGTCATGAGGAGGGACTGAAAATCAGGGATCTCAAACAGGCGTCTCAGCAATGGAGCCACTCCATATCTGTGCCCTGGAATCGCTTTCAGTGCTTACGCTTCACCTTGGGACTGCAAAAAAAGGCTTTGAGCAGCCATTCTCAATCAGGGCACCCTGGGGTGCTTTGAGAGCTGGTCAAGGGTGCTGCGAGGTGCCACACGATGTGAGCCTAATGGGGTGTGTAAACGTGATGCGTGAGATAAAAGTCCTGAGATTTCAAACAGGAATCTGCAGCGCTAGAAAGCATTTTGCCTCGTGATGGTCTGAGTTCTTGGCCACAGCAAACCTGTGCTAGTATTTTTCTGGAGTCAAAAAAACCCAACTGAGTGGAAGCAAAGAGGTGGCCTTGTGCATCCATCTCGGGGTGCCCAGCACCGGTCAGGGGGGTGCATGGCATTGATTTGAGGTGGGGTGCCTGGCCTATATCCAGGTGGAGGTCTGGCATCTATAGAGCACCCTGGTACCTATAGGGGGATGCCTGGCATCTATTGGGGAGCCTGGCACCTATAGGGGGATGCCTGGCATCTATCCCAGTGAGCGCCTGGCATCTGTAAGGGAGCCTGACATCTCTCCAGGGGTGCTTGCAGCTATCTGCGGGGCACCTGCCCTCTATAGGGGAGCTGGCATCTATAGGGGGAGACCTATCATCTATCTGGGGGAGCACCTGGCATCTATAGGGGACAGGGCAGCATCTCTCTGGGGGCACTTGGCAGCAATATGGGGTGTGTGTGTGTGGGGGTGTGTGCCTGGCCTCTATAGGGGAACCTGACACCTCTCTGGGGGTGCTTGCAGCTATCTAAGGGGAGCCTGGCATCTATAGGGGGATACCTAGCATCTATCTGGGGGAGTGCCTGGCCTCTATAGGGGAGGCTGACACCTCTCTGGGGGTGCTTGCAGCTATCTAGGGGGCACCTGCCCTCTATAGGGGAGCCTGGCCTCTATAGGGGCATACCCCACATCTACTGATGAGTGCCTGGCATCTCTAGGGGAGCCCGGCATCTCTCTGGGGGCACTTGGCAGCAATATGGGGAGTGGGGAGGTGCCTGGCATCTATAGGGGGATACCTGGCATCTATCTGGGGGAGTGCCTGGCCTCTATAGGGGAACCTGACACCTCTCTGGGGGTGCTTGCAGCCCTCTATAGGGGGCACCTGCCCTCTATAGGGGGGCCTGGCATCTATAGGGGCATACCCTGCATCTACTGATGAGTGCCTGGCATCTCTAGGGGAGCCCAGGATCTCTCTGGGGGGCACTTGGCAGCAATATGGGGAGGGGGGTGCCTGACATCTATAGGGGGATACCCGGCACCTCTCCGGAGGTGCGTGGCAGCAGTGCGGAGGCTGCCGACACGTGTACGGGGCATACCCGGCATCTGTGTGGGCGCGGCCTGTGCGCGGGGCTGAGGCGGGGCCGGGCGAAGATGGCGGCGCCCAGGGCGTGCGCGGCGCGGGGCTGCGCGCTGCTGCGCGCGGTTCGCCCCGCAATGCGGGCGGGCACGTACCGGGTGGCTGCGCGCTGCCCACACGCGTCAAGCAGGCCGCGGGCCGGGGGCGGCGCCATGCTCGCGCTCCCGCTCCGGCCCCAGGTAGCGTGGCGTGGCCCGGTCCTGAGGGACCTCCGTCGCCCCCGCCCGTCACCCCTCACCAACGGCGCCGCGGGGAACGCGCGCGCAACTTACACCGCCCTAGCCATATTGCGGCTTAACTCGGGTGACAAGCCATCTTCCCATAGTTTAGTCTGGGGTAATTTATTTCCCTTCTCTCACCCCGTCTTCACTCATAGCTTTCCTAATGCGAATTTTAAAATGCGTTAATGCTGCTTAGCCTCATCTTGTGAATCTTTATTTGACCGGCGCGGGGGGGGGGGAGTTATACTTTAATTAAAACGGCTATTAACGGCTCAAAATAGCGGAAGAACTCGGTGTAGTATGTAACACGACTGATGGTGTTTCGCGTTACGATGTTTTGCACTTATGATTTTCATCAATCGACACCCCGCTTCGTCAGTTGCGACTTGACGACGCTCGATCCGACGCGACGCGACGCCGGCGAGCGAGTTCGCGGTGTCGCTCGTCTCCCTGGAGAGCGTCTGTCTGAATTTCCTTAAGAAAGCGGATGAGACGCCACAAAATCGCACGGCCAGGCCTCCCGAGGGGACTCCAGCCAGGAGCGCTGCAAAAAGTGCGGCAGAGTCACCTCAAAGAAGTCTTTCCAAATCAATACGATAGCTATTTACATTATAAATACATTAATGTAGCTATAGGACTCCTCTATAATTGATCGAGTACAAAACTCCTGGTGATTTTTGGTGAAAATAGGGTATGGGGTTTGGGTTCAGGAGCCAATCCCCCGTTTATAACGTCATTTCTTATGAGAAAATCGTCTCCGAGTTACAACGTTGCGACGTAAGCCGCGGTTTTCGGGAACCAATTGTGTCGCAAGTCCCGAGGACTGCCGGTATGTACCAAATTTTACGATAGGAATAAAGAAAATTGAAACGGAAAGACCACTTAACCTTGCTGTTAACATTTGGTGTTTGCAGGAATGCATTAAAAATAACTAACCTCCTAGTTATCAAGACTTTATTTGAGCACTGTGATAAGAAAGGCAATATATTTGTGGTTATGTTACTATGCCTGAGGCTGTTTGACTTGGGGAAACTGAGTTTTCCTCTTGGTTATGGGAATGCAACTCCTATAGGCTCCAGTGAGAGGTGTATTTGTTTAAAATTAAGGTTGTGATTCGGCCTGTGGGGCAAAGCTTGCCGGAGGAGGTCATTAATTGCCATTTTGCACAAGTCTTAGTGATATTATGAAACAGAATTAATGGGCCTTCCTTTTCAGCCTTTAACAGACACGAAACTTCCATCAAAGTTCATGGGAATGCTGTATTCACCAGGGCAGCAAGGTGAAGCTCAAGATCTAAAAATAATGATAAATTGGCCAGATGTATTTTGGACTGATTTGCAGCCAGCCACTTTATTTCACCTTTTTATCCATTCGGCAACTGCACAGGAATTTTTATTGGTTCACACTTCTGAGTGTGAGCATTTTCCCAACTTGCAGCAGTCTTCTCGAGTGAACAAAGCATGTTGGTAGTCAGTTCTGCACCGCGAGTGTTACTGCAGGGGTATGTTCATGCTTGTTAAAACAGTACTGTGAGTCTTATTTCAGCTAAAGCATATTACCGGCACTGAACTTGTCCCTGGAAAAGAAGTAGTAGGTCTGTGTCTTCTAGGAACATCCTTTAATTAGAGGGAAGCTTTCATATTGTTCGCTGTTGACTGTGTTGTAAACCTAGAAATATTGGTTCCAAACTATATCTACTTTCTTTTCTAGTTAATTGGGATGCGATGGTGAGTATCTTATTTGACTATTGGATATAAATTGGTTTGCAAGGACATGCTTTTCATAACAGAGGTTATGGAAGTGCGGTCGATATTCATTTCAAGAGAGTGCTCAGAGCTGTACAAAACACAGCTGAAGATATCATCCTGCCACGGGGTGCTAGCAGTATAGGACCATTATTTTTCAATAAAAACTGTACAAGCAGCCCCTGCATTTATTCCATTGAAATGATTGGGCATAGACTCAAATAGTCAAGACATTTACATGCCTTATACCTGAAATTAATGGGCATAGACTTAAATAGTCAAGATATTGACATGTCTAATACCTATTGTTGTAGGTTGCTCATTAACCAAAGATATTATACCTGTGCATTATTTTTTTATGATTATTTTGTATTTCTGATTGAAGCCTCCAGGCACCATGAAGTTCCAAAAATATTTCAATTTATTAAATATTTGGATTGCCATTTCTAATTAAAAGACCCTCACATGTATGAGTATATTTGTTCTGGGACTTGAAACCAGTCACTCTTAAGCTTAGGGATTTATTTGTGGGAACATTGTTTATATAGATTGGGTGTTGTATACTATACAGCCCTCCTAGAATGTTTTCCATTGTTGCCAAAACTGATTGCACTGTTTGTTACTGTATTGAAACAAGTTTTATGAGTGTAAGCGGATGGTACTGCTTCTGAAATCCTCAGGAACAAACACATTCTTCTATATAACTTTGTTTTAAAGAAGCAATATATAGTACTTGACCCTATCACATGGAAACATTGCATCATTTCCCAATAAAAAAAGGAACAAGTCATTTCTTAAATATATATTTTTTACTTTCTGCTGTGAGTTACCTTTTCAGATATTTAAGTGGACCTTTTTTTAGCCTGATTCCTTTATTTTATAGTCTTGATAAATTATTCAGTGTTTCTTCCTTTCCGGGTTCATATTGCATCAGGTACTTCAGGAGAATAAAAGATGGATCTCGATTGTCCACTGTGCCCTGGACAAGGGTGTTCAGGCCTGTTCTTATTGGTGCAATATTTGTAAAGTGCTCTGAAAAACACTCCAGAGACCACTCTGTAGCAAAATTCAATCTTGTAGCTTAACAGTACAATGGGTCCCTTTGAAGTCTCCTGTTTACTTGAATGGGAGTTGGGTTGAGCCCTTTGGGACTGTGCAGTGTTTTCAAAATAGTCTTAGAAATAGTGAACTGAATTTAAACAAGGAGTAATTGAAACTGAATTATTACAGGAGGCTCCAGGCAGGTTTCAGGGTCTTATTGCAAGGGGCAAATATGTGGAGACCACTCTGAATCTTTAATTTTACATCCGACCAACGTGGAGAATCTCCTTCCACAACGTAGGTTCAACAGGTCTTCAAGAAGGCCTCGAAATGTTATGCCACCTTGAGTGTGTTGAAAAGCGGTGGTAAAGTGACAGGAGTCCCCTTTAAAATTTTTCCAAATGTCTTTAATGCAAAACTAGGAAAGTTTCAGGCTAACCACCAGACATCTTTCACTCATGTAAGGTCTTCTGACAACTCTAGGAATAGACTCAGCTTCCAAAAAAGCATGCGAGTATCAAAACTAGATAGCAATTCCTTGTGTAACGCAAACAGACATTTGCTTCATCTCTTCTGTGTTTAATTTACAAATAGTTAATGGTTCCACCAGACATTCTGATAAACCTGTTTAGAGCAGATATGGGGACATGTTTTCAAAATGTTTGGCAAACACCACACTTTTTGCCCTAGTGAGATAATCTGTCCTTGGGAAATTGAATTGTATGCTCTGATCTTCTGATTAGGACCATACCAGCAGATCCTTGTGCCATAAAGACAATAGGAGAAAGAGGTCTCAAGTGTCTGTGGCATTATCTAGGGTTGAGCCTCACATTTCCCTGCAAAGCAGCTGTTTTTTTCTGCTTTTATTGTGTGATTTATTGTGTATTTTTGTCTTGTCTCACCTTCCAATGAATTACTCAGCAGGCCCCAAACTCCTCCGGTCTGCAACAGACCTGCTTTTTTTGGGCAACCCCATACTGTAGTAATTTTTTGGGTACTTACAGTCGACAGGGAATGGGACTTTCACTGCACGTTTGCTGCTCTTCAGCAACTGCTTGCATGCCTGCCCTTGCCCCACTGTGAGAGCTGAACGTGGGCAGGGACAGTATTGCAGAGCAGCTTGTAGGTTGTCAGCCCCTGTTCATTGCAGGCTATGGAGAATTAGGGTCTCTCAATCCCACTTGTAATTGCTGTTGCTTCTAGTTTGAGAAGTGCTGAGTTAGGATAGTCATTTTCAGCCAGGGTGCCAGGGCAGTAGGGTGCCACACAATGTTAGCACTGTTAGGTATGGACATATGATTCACAAGATAAACCCAGGGAGTTGAAATAGGAATCCATAGTGTTAAAAACTTTGAGTTCTTGGCCAGAGAAGAATTACTCTATTAGTTTTCTGTAGTAAAAAAAACCAAGTGAAAATTAAGAGCTGGCATTTTCTGAGGGGTGCCTTGAGTCTAAAAAGTTTGTGAACCATTGGATTAGGTGTTTGTAGGATAAAAGCAATGGTGAATGCTATTATTTACTTGTCTACTTTTTTGAAGTGTAGGCTGTGAATGGTGGTCGGAAGATTCAAGAGTGAAATTCTTTCAAGCAAAAGGAAAAACATGGTACTCTTGGCAAAAAGCTTCCTGTATTGCATGCTTATTGGTCACTTTGCTCTGATCACCATGTGTTTACTTTTCTCTGTGCTGTAATGTGTTTGTCAATAATACTGAATTTACACAAATCCAAGATTACTTCATATTTAAGATGGGCCTCCAATATTTAGATTCCAGACATGGAAAATCTTACAAATTGGAGGGTTCTTTTAAATTTATCCCCTGCCCAGTGCTATAATGGGGGAAACAGCAGCAGGAGTGGTGGTGGTGGGGTACACCCCTGTACTTCCCTGCCTTGTAGTTGATTCCAAGATGAGGGGCTTTTACCAACCCCCCCAGGTTAAAAGGGGGAAAACCCTCTTCTTAGATTCATGTAAATTGGTATGCCACATGCTAACACATATATTAGCTCAACAGTCTTGTTTAACTTCCATTTGATCGTGTTGCCTACAAGCTGAGCTGCAAAAAGGATGTGGAGAGGAATACTTGGGAGTTTTGAGCTTCTGTTGGGTATCATGGTCTCTTCTATGCCCATTTCTTACCCATCCTAAGTCAGGGTAGGTGTAATGGTTCCTTCGTTTTTTGAAACCCCAGAGCTTCAAAATATTCAGTATGTCACCAGAGGGAAGAGGACAAGGAGGACTTGCCCTCCTCCCCAAGTGAGTTGTCCATTACTTTGGTTTTTAGGGATATTATTTTGCTGATTCCTGGCCAACTCATTGACACACTATTTTGGGATTATTTGAACAACCCCCTGTTGAATCTCTGAACACAACTTTTGTAGACTGAGTGCATTACTGCCTCAATCTTTCTTTGCAGCTTCAAGTGTATACCCTAAGGACCTGCTCCAGCAAATTCCCTTCTTTAATGGGCTCTGCTGAAGAAGCAAGCTTCTAGCCATTTGCTGAATCAGTTAGCTTTTTCTTCTTAGTATTTTAATAAAATATGGGACTTTACCAGTCACGATTTATGCCATGATTTCTGCCTATGATGGTAATACAGAAACTGGTCATTAAGGACTGATCTGTAATGAATTGTTGTCCAGATAAAAATCAGATCAATAACTTGATGAAATTAAGGAGCGGAAACTGTAGAGCGAAAATCGCAAGTATTTCTTAGCGGTGGAGATGAAAGGGAAGTGTTGGAAACCCAGTTACTAGAATCAATTAAAAACAGATCGGTCAAAACACTGAAGAGCAACACTGCAGGATGGCAACGTATGTGATGCTCAAAGGGTTTTTTTCTGTTTGATTTCTGCTACTACTACTGCTGCTGTTGATGATGTCCTTAGGTAATGGCCAAATCCTGTTGATCTGTAAAAGGAGGAATCCTGTTCACATAAACATTTGTTTGTGAGGACAGATTTCTTTGTGGTGGTTCTTGTTTCTTTGCAGATTCAGAGTAAATAGTAAGTAGTAGGGCTTTGAATACCCCCTTTCGTCCAAAGTGTGAGTTTCCTGGGTGAATTTACCAGTTTGCTTTTTTAGTTGGTGCGTTCTGTCTCTGCTGGCTCATAGACTTCCCAGATTACAACAGTGCTCCATCCTCAGATATTGGACTAGCTTTTATTTGCTCTGCCAGTGTCCAATGGTAACCAGACAGCATATATAAGTGAGCATCTCTAAAACTCATAACGCTGTTCTGAGACTGTCCTCCTCAACACTGGCTGGATACATGGGGAATTTTTTTCATAAAGTGACTTTTTCATTTATGCAAAGCTCCTTTTTTAATATCTCAGGGTCCATAGATCATTTTTCGTTTTTCGATTCAGTCTTACGATTTTGTGGCAAATTCTACTGCTGCAGAATATAATGCCCTTGATCACAAGTTAGAATTCAAAATTAGGTTTGTTCTGTAAAAATGCGGTAATGTTGCTTTGGTATCTGGGTTGTAATATTGCTCTGACGAACATGTATTTGTGCATATATATTGCATAAAACTTTGTTTTACTTCATATTTTTAGTATTGGAAGATTGAACAGCTCTGGAAGACATAGTAGTTTAACTGTTACCTCTGTCATTTGCATCTTGTAAAATTAATGGTTCAGGCTTCATTTTTCTGCTTTTCATAGCAAAAAGGTGATTCTTGCTGTTTTCAAGTGAAGGACCAAAGGTTATATGCAAGTGGTTATCAGCTAAACGACACTGTACAAGGTGCATTGGAAACGTTGCAACTTTCTGATGTGCTTCCTCGCTCTTTAGAATGAATATGTGACTTTTTATAAAGTGCCCAAGCAATTTACAGTAATAAATCTGAGGATTTATCTTAAAGGTTATGTAGCAGGCAGAAGACTGACCTTCAGGATCCAGTGGACCTTAAATGATATCCCTTGTTCCAAACTGAATTAGGTTTTTATGATTAAACTGTAAATGAAAGAGTTTTATTTGTCTGAAAATAGATGGATACTTTGAGAGTATCAGTAACAGCAACTTAAAAACACCCATTCATATGTTGTGCATTTAGAAAGCTTTAGGAACAATAAGCAAACTCATGGGAACAATAACAGGGAAAGATGAAAAATGAGAAGATATTACCAGAATAGATAGACTCAGGGGATTACAGGAAATGAGCAATAGTCTCAGTTTGTGTCAGAGCAAGAGAGAAGCATTTCTACTGTAGCTACTTTCCCTATGGTACCTACCTCCTTCTCTTAAATTCTTGGTTAAAAGTGTAGGGTTTGGATGAATATTAGCAGCGCTTTAGAGGTAGGGGCGATTTTGTAGCCCACTTAGTAACTGCTGATAGTATATACTCTCTTCACTCAGTGTGAAGGTAGCTTCAGAAATATGTAAGTAACACTTTTTTTGTTGAAGAAACTCTCGGGTAGTTATGTTGTAGAGTTTCTTTAGTTGAAATCATTTATGTGATTTTTTTGCCACAATTTATTTGCCAGAGTAATTACAAATAGCTCATATTAAAATAATCTAGAATGAAACGAGGGGGAAGGGGAAATGATATCATTTAACTCTTATTTTAAACACTAAAGGTAAGGCTCTTCACCCTTCCCTAGCTATGTCATGACCCACTCCTCCCTGTCCCTCCCAGAGCTGCTTGCTTTTTTGCTCACCCCATCCGAAAAGCTCCAATAAAGGCCTGGGAAAGAGGTGTGACCATGTCCCCACTTTCAAAGTAAGACTAGCACACTGAGTGGGGAAACAGTCGGCTTCACCTGTTAAAATGAAATGGATTGTGAATTCCCTTTTCCACCTCCCCGCTTCATAGTGCCCACAGGAGCTTGGGAGCACAATCTCCATTCATCCTGGCGGGTGCTACTCAGAACTGCTCGTGTTCTGCACTGCGGCGAGGCAACACCTGGATGCGATTTCCGACTTACCCCGAGACCGTTCGCGCTCCTGTTACAGTGCTGCACTCAGAGCTCTGTCTCACAAGGTATTTGCTAGCTGAATCATGAAACCTACTCTTCCAGGCAGATGTCACTTAGGATGCAAACAAGGGTCCACCATCCCTATCTGTTTTAGGCTGCTCATTGCATCTTTTCTGTGCTGTCAAGTGCCGGAAAGTTTCCCCCTCTTAGCAGCATCTGATAGAGAGATTTTTTTGGTCAGACCAATTTGCCTGTACCTTCAGCTGTCCAAAGACTCAGACAGTGTGGCACATAGGCTGGCCTCCTTAACACATCCCAAATACTTCCCTCTTCCCAGGATAGCATTAGAGAGAACTTTCTGAGGAACTTCACCTTTTGTTATAAATTGATTCTATTTACCCCCCCCCCAAGACCTTTGCTTGCAAAGACATTAAAATCCACCCTGCCTCCCTCCACATTTGGATTTTCACCTTTCACATTTATCCATATGTTAAAATGGAAACAAAATTTGAACGGAAGATTTATGGTTTGGTCTTAAAGCTGCAGGTTATTGGAGACCAAAGCTTTTCAAGCTATGAAATGCAGCAAATCCACCTGGTCCCACAAAACCTAACAGCAGCGAAGTTGCTTGAGCACCGGTCTTTCTTTATAGCCACAGGCATGTCTTGTAGAGAGCGCTCCAACAGCAGTGGTTGGTCTGAGACTGAGATTAAGTGTTGTGCCCAGTGCCACAAAGGAAACTGGAGCTAGAGTCAGGATGAGAATTGAGAGGGTTTTGATGCCCACTCATCCTGAAGCTCAAACTGCATAACCAAGACATGTTTCCTGCCCCTTTTTTTTTCCCATTCGCTAGTATGAAAGTACTTTGAAGACTTTTGATTTCCTACAGATTGTCTTGCCTGCCAACAGTTGAATGTCATCGTTGCTGTGTTCGTTACTGTACTCTCTCTTACGAGTAGGCAGTTTGAGTTGGCATTGGCTTTGATGGTGACCTCTGCCACTTAGCACCTGATTAATGTTATCAGCTGGTAGGTAGGCAGTGTTTTAAAAAGCTACTAGAAGAACACGCTTCTGATGAAGGATTGCTCCCCCTACTCCCTCAGCTCGCTGATTAGCTTTTATTGTACAGTGAACTTCCACATGTCTGAAAGTCTCAATCATTCCAAATGCCTGAGCAGAGGCAGCGAATGTGCCTGCATTTCAAGGAAGCAAAAAATCAAAGATTGCTTTGTTTTAAACATGCCTTAAAATACACTTTCATTTGCCTGAAATGTTTGATCAGTGATGTTGGAAAGGTAGAAATCCACTTCAAGGCCACAGTTTTTGATGATCACTGATAATACTGCCTATGGTATTCTAGACTCTTACTTTGGGATCTGATGACGGCAGGCAGCAGTGTGAATGCCCAGCGTGAATAACAGGAAATAGTAGTAAAAAAGTGACGTGCAAAAGAAAGGAAGAAACTCGTAAACTTTGGTCTTTTATTCTTGCCCCACAGAATATTATTTCAGTTCATATTTTGGAGCGTGCCTTTATAGAATACTCCAGGATGATAACTAATTTCTCCCAGTTTTGACTCGTAAGGAATTACCTGGTTGTCTTGTTTATGGGCATATTGCTGAGAGTGTACCTTGTCTTAATTCAAGATTCAAACCATCTCATTAAAATCAAGGTTTATTTTAAAATAGTGGGAGAACATGTTACTAAAACTAAAAATAGTATGCAAAAATGATGACATGTAATGCACTATGAGAAATACTTACTAAGGCCCACCTTAGCTTAGTAAAGCAAGTCTTGCATATCTAGTATGTATCCAAGTTCTGTTTATATGTTCTTTCTTTCTGTATCTCTTATGTCTTTAGTACTGTGGACATTTATATCTTTATTGCTGAGGAACGTTGTACTGCTCTTACTGCTCAAGTCATAATCCCCTGTGATGATATAATTAGGTACTAAAGCATTTATTATGATGGGACTTCAGGTAATAAAGCGCAGGAACAAACAATTCTGAACAGCAATTCTGTTTCATGCTAATTTCCTATTTAAAAAAAAATAGAGAATCCAGGAACATATATGCTGAACTTTTTCTAAATTGAATGCTCTCTATAAAGTATAAGAAACTCTCAACACTTAAAAAAAAAAATACCAGTGTATAGCAAAAATGACAAACTTCTGTGATGTATATAGTTAAGAATTCAGAGGCAAGTTTGATCATCCCATTGGTCATGGTTTGTCTTAATATTTCAGAAACTTGAAATTTGGGTGAAGTACACAGCAAATCCATAGGAAGACATGCTATGAGTAGGACATTTTTATTTTGTTCGTGATGATGGTTTTTCATTTTTTCCTGGCAATATTTAAATACGAAAAGCATTTCTACAGCATTATATTTTTTGGAAAATATAATTTTAACAGTTGTAGCAAATATGGAAGTTAAGCAAAATATTAAATTGCCCCTGAAGAAATTTGAAATAACAGGGACATTTTTAATTCAGGTAGAGAAGATATTCCATTTCCCTTTTTGGGTTAGTAATACATAGCACCAAAAATCTTACTACTTTTGCGAAGTATTTCCTGCAACTGATTATCCAATTGTATATTGCTATGTGGCTCTATTTTCATCAGATACTTCAAAGGCCTTATTTTTAGATCAGGAAAGCATGCCTTTCTTAAAGCTTTGAAGTTGCAAATAAGCAAAATGGACCCATTTTGGTTAAAATTAATTACGAATGCAAAACGGCAGGCGCCTATTGAAAGCCAGCCCACTGACAACAGCAGAAGTGAATCTGCAGTTGTGTTATAGTTTACCCTTTATCCAAGCACAGCTTGATTAAAAAACTCTGAAAATTGGTTCCTGACGCACAAAGGTACTGCATGTCTCTTGGTCTTAGAAATGTGTGGATGCTCAATACATTTCCATTATACCAATTTATTATGTAAACATAAGTATTTGTTTAAGGAGTTCAATACAAATAATTGTTTTGGAGAAGTTTTCTGATTTTAATCTGACTGCATAACATTTATCAAGATTACCTTCAAATTCTACTTGCCCACTTAATGTGATGGGACTAGAACCTGATTTCTGGGCTGTCTAGCACAGTATCTGAAGATAAAGCTGTCTTTTGCTAGCTGTATCCTGTCTGAAGACTCCTCATCCCCAGACACCCCACTGGTGGAAATCTCTATGGGAATGGCCAGAATTTGATGTGGAAAGGCTGGATGACACTGGACACTGACTTGGTAACCAGATGGGCAGTGTGGTAACTACTCCATGCCTGACCCATGGATACTACTGGCAGTTTTATTATTGACTTTAATGGTGAAAGACTATTTTTTTCCAGGAAAATAACTATGCAAAAGTGTGTGTATGTGTGTGTAAGTAGATTTACTGTATGGGTATCACATGACATTTAAAGTCTGCAGTGAGTGAATGACACATCAGTAGCACATTCTTGCCCATCCTCCCTCACCATGACAAAAAAAAAAAAGAAAAGAAAAAATCAAAAGGCTTGAGTTTTAAAACATGATTTAGGGGCATCACAAAAGAGAATTGTGTGTGCTTTTCCCAAGAGATATACCTCAAATGAGTTCTATAATCTGGGAACATAACACCACATTGTGTTATTTCCAAGAGGGCAAAGGTGAGTCTTGGGATCAATCAGCTTGCAATCAGACCGATTATAAAAGAACAAGTGAGAACACAAAGCAAAATCAGTTCAAGGGAATATAGTGGGACAGAAAGGGACAATGAAGAATGGTCTGGAAAGTGAAGTTAAAAAGCCTATTGTAGGAAAATCACTTAGAGGGGGAGCTGAGGCTTTTTATTTTTGTAGAAGCAAGGAGCGAGCTGCCTTTCTTTAAATTCCAGCAAAATTTAAGTAAGGCATCCTCGTATCTCCCCTCTCCCCTCCTCTTTAGTCTGCAGCAGCATGAATTATTCAGATTTTAATTGATATAATTGTTACTGAAACATTCTGGAAAACTTAGGGTACCCCTGGGTGTGGTGCTGTGGTGCAAGGTTTAAGCAATGCTCTCAGCAGCTAATAGGAAACTTCCCTGAAGGAGGGCTGTCCTCTTTCAATGACCCTTAAAAATATTTTCCTGTATAGTTTTGTGAAGCCACAAGGCATCGTACATATGCACTTTTAAAGATTAACTAAATAAGCCATATAAGCTTGTGCAGTTTCTCTGTCTTAGTCTATAAAGGTGCATATCCACCCTGTCTTCTGATTGTATTCAGATTAACTTGGCTCACTACCTCTCTTTGTGAAGGCAGGCTTCAAAAATGTGAATGGAGTGCAAACAGTTGAGTGTGGTATTCTAGAGCCTCCATGCCTTGGCCATGATTCTGCTGCTGCTTGAGCAGTATTACAATGTGAATGGTACCGAAGGAGATACCCTCACTGAAGCTAGCCAGTGCAGCTGCCCATCCTGCAGGACACAAATGGCTGCTAACTGAGAGCGGGACCAGTGCTGCTTCTCTTGTCAGTCAACCATGTAGGATGTATGGTGATAGCATAGGAGAGTTGGGAGGGATTTTTGCGTTCTTCAGATGCCTAGCAGTTCATAAAAGATGGAGCCCTCTTCTGTCCTACTGGTGGCTCTGAACTTACCCCAGGGCAGTTGGGCCCATATCTGCCTTTGGGTGGTAGGCTTAGTGGTATGGCTACTTAGCCGCTTAGCACTTCCAAGCCCTTTGCTCAAGAAGATTAATAAGGGGTGTGACATGAGTGCGTCCTGTGAGGGTTAGTGAATGGGTGCTGGAAAGTATATTTTGGTATACATCTACAACCAGGAATGTGGGCAGAGAGATAAGACGTCACAGGTTGCTTGCACATAAGCTAATAGACCTAGTCTTTGAGCTAATAGGTGCGAAATGAAAATGTGTCAAACCTGCTAGAGTGAAGAGGTCCAAGAGCTTTTAAAAGTCAATATTTTGAAAAATGACCATAGAGCAGAAGCCCTAGAATGGTTGCAAACCAGGCTTAATTCCAGATTTTTGTATCATGCTAGTACAGATAGTGATTGTTTTAGCACCTCTGTCTTTGCTATACATTTTTGACTGTCGAAAACAATTGTTTGGCTTGAAATATCTGGATGATCCCTTCCAGCCATCAGGGACAAAATAAAAAAATACTTTTTGGACAGGGAAGTAATAAATGCGTCTACAAGAGTGGAAGGAAAACTTTTGGAGAGTAAAAAAAAAAAAAAAAAAAAAAGCAGCAAAAAGAATGCAATGAATTTGATGCAGAACATTTTTAAGGTCCTATAACTTCTACAATTAAGCTTAATTTGAGCCATGTTTTAAATCTGTGCGCACTAATAAGCGGATAGATTTCTTTAAGTCAAAATGCTTGGGTGAGTTAATACTTAAGACTGAACAAATGAAGATAGAGTAGATCAAAGCAGACAAATAAATGCTTGGGAATGCTTTAACATCCAGCTGCAGAAAAAGCAGCGACTTGGCTTGGTGCTGAAGGACATTATGTTGGTTTCTTATATTAGGTTTCTGCACTTCTGAACATAATGTGGAAAGCATGATCAAGAATGAAAAGGAAATTAAAGCCATGCATGCTTGAATAAGTAGATACAGTAATTCAGTGATTTCCATAAATTAGTTAAGAGAATGTGTTGTTCTATCAGTTCTTTTTAATATTCACTCTTTTGCTGGTAGGTGGGCTCCCAGGCATCAGGGTAGGTGTTGACATCCCGTTTGCATTTTGATCAAAGATGGCTTCGTATTTGTGAAATGTTCTGGACTGACAGCCTTGATTATCTGCAGAACAGGTGCAGCATAAGGAGTTGCAGGAAAGCTGCCTCGTCCTGCTGCCCAAGTGGTTTCTGATTCTTACTTCCAACGACCTTCCATATGACTGAGACAAACGAGCCTCCCTGTGTATTCAGTCCTCTGTGTCTTTTTGACTCCCATTCCCAGTTTTAATTGTGACAGGGTAATTTGAAAGGAAAAACATGTCCAGTAGTCACAGGAATAAGTATCTGATTTGTGGTCATTCACACTGCAGTGTGCCTCCAGCAGCTGTTTTATCTCTGGCTGCTTTGGCCTTTGGCCAGCTTTGCACAAGAGACCTACAGTAAAAGGCACTAGGTCCCCCTAGAAAGTCCCTCCAACAGCTTTTCCCTGTTTTCCCTTGCTAGGCATCCAGATTAGACAGCTCTATTGTTATATTGGACTTGCTTTAGAAAACTCTCTTATTGTGTTAGACTTTGCTTAGCAAAGTTTATTGTTTGCCTTTGTACCGCACTGTGATATGGTTATTTGTGAGCACCAAGATAAAAAAAAGAACTTGGTGATTAGTTCTTTATTTCTCCTTGCTTGAGCTCTGCTTCATGAGGACAGGTAGAGTAAGTGAGCAGGGCTGTGTGAAATTTCACCTGCCATTTTGTTTCGACACTGTTTCGACCAATTTCGAGGTCGCAGCAGCAAAATCGGAATGAAACAGAGGCCATTGAAATAGCCTCAAAACAAAATGAGGCTAATCAAAACGTTTTGACCATAGGCTGGGGATGGGAAGTTGGTCCCAGCTGGGCTGACTTGCCATCCCCAGTGCAAAATCCGGCAGGGCATGGGGAGCCAACTCAGCTGGGGTGACTCCCCATCCCCTGCACTAGGTCCCCATCCCCTGTGCTAGATCGTGTGGGAGGTGGGAGGCAGCCCACCTGGGCTGACTTCCCAACCCCAGTGAAACGTCGAAACAGCTTTTCAATTACCACATCCTTCTCACCTGTGGAACTGCTTTTAGTCAGTCAGGTTCTGATGAAATTAAAACAGAGACACCATGAGCAGCCAAAGAGGAATTAAGAATTGAAAATTTAATACCCGCTTTTGTTTTCAGGATCATGTGACATCACAGCAAATCTATAGATAGGCAATGTTTTACTAGACCACTTTATTTTTATTATCATTTATCTAGGAAAGCTAGATTTTAATAGTAACTTCTATTAAAATTGGTTTTGTACACAAAGTAGATGGAGAAGGGAGTAGAGTGGAATCCTGTTCTTTCAGGGCCTGTCCTGCTGATGTCAGTGGTGCAGGATCAAAACTGTCCAAAATCTGGTCTCCGTTTGTGGGCTCGTCGGTTTTTTGTGTGCACACATGGGTGCTCATGCCTCTGTGGACACTCGAGCACTAAATGTTCTGTGTTCAAGTGATAAGTTCTAACGTCTGCGTTCCCAAGCACTTGACATTTTGCTCGCTGACACCATTTCTCACATGGCATCATTACATTCTTTCCATTGTATATTTGGGTTTTCATGTAGATACATGCTTTTTGCAAAATCATGTGATCCCTCAGGGATGACTGACTTGAGGTTCCAGTTACTTGGGTTCTTAGTGTCCTTTAAAAATGCTTTTAGCTTGTAAATTTAACTGTTTATGTGCATTATAATGCTTTATAATGTTTCTGATCTATACAGTTGATACGTTCCCATTCCTGTCTATAGGAGGTCTAGCAGATGAGATAATGATGCAGTAACTTCCTATAAAAGGTGGGTTTGGGGTTGTTGTTTTTTTAAAGTCTACTGGAAATTGGTGTCTGATTACTTCTCATGAAACAACTAAAGTCTTATTGGATATTTTAAATTTTAACAGCGACTTGAGGGTTCATCCCATTAGATTACGCTTGAGTGATTGCCACTCAGTCTTTTTTTCCTAAGCATCCCAAGCATCCTAGAAGGGCAGTGGCTTCCAAGAAAGAAATATATAGCCAAATAGCTT
>NW_005842257.1:946314-948557 GCF_000455745.1 Alligator sinensis | reverse complement strand
TTCCCTTCTTCCACGTCTGCTTATGGCTAAACTAATTCCATTTTCTGGAACTGAAATGCCACTATTTCAGGTAAGCGCTTTCTCTTATTTCTGCTATGTTTGTAATCATCTTGATGTCTCCTGCCAGGATGCACCGTGATTTTTTGCCTCTCTGTCTCCACTCTGCCACGGTTCTATTAAACAACCTGAAAACAGCTTGCTTTGTACATGACAAGAAGAAATTGGGTTTTCCATTGAGTCTCAAATGCTGTGAATGACTTGTGGAAAGATCAGACTAAGCTCTAGTTTGAGTTCATGATATGACTGAAAAAGCAGCACACACCTGTTAATGTGAAAACTTTCTTTGGACTAATGCTATTAATCTACAATGTTGCTGTCCATAAAGGTGGGCTCCACAGTGAGTTTGGGCTGTCCTTTCAGAAAGGAAGGATGTTTCAGTGGTCAGGCAATCTGGGTCAAGTCCCTTGTCCATCACAGACTTCCAGTATCCTGAGACAAGTAACTTAGCTTTCCTGTACCTTGGTTTCTCATCTGTAACATGAGACTAGCGTTAAGGAACGGGTGTTTCCAAACACTACAATAGTGGGAACCATTTAACGTCTCTATTTCTTTAGTGTTTGCTGGTCCTCCGACATCTGTTTGCTGAGCTTTGAGTGGCTTTGTGTGTTTCTATCATGCTCGTACAAGACCAGGAGAAGATTTTCAAAACCAGAAACCTAGAGTTAGTCTCCTAGTTCAAGATTTGTATGTCCAAACAAATGGGTGGCTTTTCAAACACACCAAAACCCCTGAAGCTGTTGGCTTTGGTGGAAGCTGTTGGGTGCTCAGCACGTACCGAAATCTGGAAGTATGTATTTAAATGTAGACTTAAAGAACTGACAGCCCCTGGCTTCTTTACTATTCATTCCATCCAGGACCAGGAGACACACCAACTGCAGATGCTTCTTCAGCCAGACAAAGGGTTTTTAAACCCGAAAGCTTGCTAAGAATTTTTTTCCCAACTACTTAAGTTGGCCTAATAAAAGATACCAGATTCACCCAAAGAACCTTGTCTGCCTAGGGCCTTCGACCAACACAGCTACAACCTACACCCCGACTTCAAGAGCTAAATCTTGACATCCCTTCATGTCCCTGCTTGCTATCTTGGGCCCTACTCCCAGATGTGTACTTGAATAGTTTTTTTTCTAAACCAGTTTATTTAAAATTGGAAACCCTAGTTATAAAATAGTTTGAGAAGAACCGCAAACACAATCATAATCAAACCCACGTCTTTTCTATTTTTTCCTGTGTGGTGCGATTAGTTTAGTTATTTGACATTAACATCTTGTTTCTAAGAGGTGTGGATCTGCTACTAATACTACTAATTATCCAAGTGAACAGCCTGCCTAGCTTCTGGAAAGCAGGAGTCTGTTTAATGACATATTTCAGTATCCTACTTCTTTGTGTATTTTGAAGTTGAGATGCTTATATCAACTGTAACAATTGTAGTGACAGGTCTCACTTATCCTGAAGAGTGACTATACAGTTTAGGAGTATAAAACGGTAAATTGCCCTTACTGTTTATTGATCAAAATGTCCTACTGTACCCTTGCAAGTGTGTTGGAGTTGATTTTTGTCCTCGTTTTTTTTCTTTTGAGAGATTTCATTTTACTGTACAAGAAATTGCGCGGTATAGTTAAAAAGGTAAAGGAAATTAAAAGATTTATAATTACTAATTGGAATATGCTGTTTGTATCTGCTGTCTTTTAATCCATTTAAAATAAGTCCTATTCAGAAACCTATTCAGAAAAACAGGGCTTGTCAACACATGGTCCTTTTATGCAGGATTAACCTAAAATCACCATTTTTAAGGCGCATTAACGGCACGTGTTCATACATGTGCACCCTTAATGCACCTTAAAAATGGCGATTTTAGACTGATCCCGCCTAAATTTGATACCAGCTTAAATCAAGTACCAAATTTAGGTGCAATTAGGTAAATCACATTAGCCCACGTGTAGACAACGCACATTAATGCAGTATGTGTCAATGCGCATTAGCTTGGCTACATGTGGGCTAATGAACTTAGCTATGCGAGCCTAAATTTAATGCATCTTAGCAGGTCTACATGTAGACGCACACCTAAATCCCCTTAATGCGCCTTAAATAAAGGTGCATTAAGTTTAGGTGCGTGTAACTATGCATGTAAACATGCCCACAGTCTTATAATGTAGGTACTTTAATTTGAAAGTTTTCTCCTGCTG
>NW_005842257.1:941379-946301 GCF_000455745.1 Alligator sinensis | reverse complement strand
TATGGGAAATTGAGTGGAAAGCTGATGTTAAATAGGGATTGTTCACAAAGTTATAGATCTGCTATCAACTTCAATAAGAAATCAGTAATCAACCACTCATGCTTGCTTGGTCCATAGGATGGCAATGCCTGTTCCTGTTAGAAGGAGATTCACGGGTCCTTCCTACAGGTTCAGGTGACACTGTCCATTGCTTATTGAAGCAGAGGGCTAGATTGAAAGGTGGTGCTGAGTATGGGTGCATTTCTGAAATGGTCTTTTGGAAAGGACCAAAGATAGCTTAGACATATAGCAAAACCCAATGAATATTTTAAGCCTTTAGGTTCCATTTTACACTGCGAAGTACGCGTCATGGGTTCTTGCGCAGTAAAATGCATGATTCCTTTCCAAAAATGCACTGTGACTGAGAAGGGCAACACATTCATAATTCCCCCAGGCACCTAGAAGGAGCACGGTTTGTAGCGTTGGTCCTTTGTCAGATGCAGCCTGCTACGTCTCATGCGCAGACGTTGATGCTGGCTGGTGTGGGGTGGGTATGCATGACTGCTGCGCAGACGTTGATGCTGGCTGGTGTGGGGGGGGTATGCATGACACCTCTGCTCCCTGCCCTTCTCAGCCTCCTTTCCACCATCAACTTTACAAAGAGGATTAGCGGCCTTCCAGTGGTTTCCCTTTGGAGGAGTCTTGTTCATATCCAAATCACAGGAATCCTTTTGCCCGCTTACTGCTCCATGCAGCCTCCTCCCAATCTTGGTCACCATTAGAAAGGCAACGGGGCTCGCAGCAGTAAGCACTCAGGTTACACATGCTGCATTTGGACAGGACAAGGAGCCTCCCAAATTATTGTGTTCAGTGTGATTTACTTAAACCCCCGTTACTTTATGAATTACAGGGCTTTGTGCAGCTGGCTGTAGCCCTTTCCTATTCCTTTTCTGCAGACAAGAGATTTCCTACACAATTCACCCAGTGATTTCTGCCTTGATTCCTTCCAATGAACAAAGGGTTGCCTTTCAGAAACACATCCGGTCTTGATTTTTAAGATTTCAAATGACAGGTACCCCCACCCCCACATTCCCTGGTGGGTAGCTCAGTGAGTATTTACCCTTACTGTGGAGGGAAAAAAGGCATCATTTCCTATGTGAAATATTTATATGCTAGCTAATATCAAGCCAGGAAGTAAACAAGAAAGTATATTTAAATAGAAGCACAAGGTAAGAGAGGTTTATACATGCACAGATTATGTGCAAAATGAATGAATGATAGTAGAGATAAGTGCATATAAAGACTATTTCGGAAATGAGCTTGGTCAGGTGTAGTATCATTCCTTGACACCAAAGCTAACAGAAGAGTTGGGATGACATTAATGAAAACTTGGGGGGAATCAGATTGTTTTAAATAGCTTCTTCAGCATTCTTACATGGCTTAATAAAACCTACTTATTTCAAAGTTGGTTCCTCTGAAAGCTGCCTCCCTTAGTTATCTTTTTTGATGCTCCTGATACGAAGATCTCCTGCAGTATTGTCAATGACATTTATTGAACAGCTCATGGTGTAATAGAAAGCTTTACTACTTTTATTGACGAATAGTACACTTTTTCATTACAGTTGTCTTTGTGTATTTGTTTCCTTTCATATACACTTGGAATTGTAAAGATTGCTTTGTATTACAGGTCATAGCGCACAAACAAATCAAATAAGTTGTGAAACAGTACACAGAATATGATGGATAAGCACATAGATTTTTTTGGTTAGATACCTTTATTTTGGATAAGGTACGCTAAACGCAATTGCCTCTTTTCTGTTGAGGGACCCTTCCTAAAGTTATTTCCCTCCCTTATTTCCCCCCTCCCTAGATGACTTGTTTCAATATAACCCATTACAAGATATTCCATATTTATAAACCTTGGCACCATAAATATTTGACAGATCATTTGCATGGGTAGAGCTCTTGCATACTGTGGTGCACAGGATCTATGAGCACACGGTATAGCTATATTGGCTCAGTGAAGCAGTACACAGGGGGAAAGAGAGGGAAGGAGAGAGAGATTAATTTGAATTTTATTTCACCGACCTTAAAGTCGGATGCTTTTACCATGCCCATCTTTACTTCATGGTATGAATATTGGTTTTCTACCTAAAATGAAGAAGGGATGTTGGAATCCCATGGAAATGGTCTTTTTTGTTTCTTTTTACATTTATCCAATAAAGTGCATGAAGCTGGCTTTATTTAAACATGTTATGACAATCAAAATCATATGAGTCAAAGACAGGGACTCATAAAATAATCCCCATAGATGCATTTTCTTCTTTTATTGATTGTGAGGGTACAGACTATGGATTTAACCTGAAATCTCTTGCAAGGAGAAAATAAGTCTTTTAGATTAGCTTGCTTTTTCTGCTGAAGTTGTCGTAAACTCATCACTAAGCCAGACAAGGCAAGTCTTGCATAATGCTTACATTTATCTACCACTTGGTTTTCAAAGAACTATATTGATATTAATTGATTAGTTGATTCAATTTCGCTATATACATCTTAGCTGAAAATATCCTTGTCAATAAGCATGAAGAGCATTTCTTCCTTGCCCATTTGAAATGAGTGAGGCTGAAGCTTCTGGCACTCCAGCATGATCCAGTTGGCATTTCTGATGTCAAAACCCCCAACAATTCATGGCTGAGACCTCATACCTGAAATACTCCGAACTAAAATAGAAACCCTCATACACCTGTTCTATCGAGTAGGTGGGGAGGAATAGTTCATGGGCATGCGAAGGCTGACCTGGAGGTGTGAATGGGTGACTGCCTATCTGGGTTGGAGAAATTGGGTGTGAATCAGTAAAAGGGCAGTTTCAGTTGTCTTCCTTCTCAGATCAACCTTTCCTTAGATGTTTGTCCCTCTTTAGCCACTTTCAAGCCTATTATTGTTGCAACCTGAGTAGGAAGGCTTTAGTTGGCTGATGATGGTACGCAAGTGGCAGGATAAGCAAATACAGTCTAAACGTACTAGAGCTTTAAAAGAAACTAGTTAGGAATTTAGAGAACTGTAAATTTTAATTTCCCGTCTCGTCTTCTCAGTGTTAAATACATGCGAAGTATATCAGGAACAAAACAGATCATCTTGGTTAATTTGACGACCTTTGTTAAGAGCTTGTATTCTGAAATACTTATTATCACTAAAATAGTCAACAGTTAAGGAAAGATGTATCATGAGAGAGCCTAAAATACAGCTGCCTTGGTAAAAAATTCCATGTTGGCATTATTTAAGAAGAGGAATATTAATGGGTGGATGTTTAACTGCTTTTGAATTGGCTCTGGGAGTCAACCAGTAAAATTATGCTCGTCCATTATGTATGTTGAGGTTAGGTAGGCATGCACCCCAGACAAAAACTGTCCAGGTTGCATAGTTGAGTATGCAAAATTTAGATTAACTGTATGCTAAATGTATAGTTTAGACACTGATGGACCACTGTTAGTTGCACCACAGTTGCATAGCCTATAGCCTCATTAATTTGTGATACAAATTTATCTTCAGAACTTTATTTCATTTAGTTTTTGTCTTGCTATAGAGGGCAGTCATTTTGGACCTGTTGTGTCTGCATTGTAAGAAGTATGTGTTTAGAGGCAAGCCCTTTCTCAAAGAATCTACTGTCTGATTATTTTATATAGTCTTTTAGTAACATTGTACATAAAGTAAAAATAGTAAGTTAGAAAATGGTTGCAGTATTGCTTTACTAAGGTAACCACAGAGCGTATTTCAAGGCCCTACTTTGCAAAAAGCAAAGTCAGACAGGAAATGTATGCATGTAGATGGACAGTTGCCCATATAATACCTTGCCATTTGTATCTGCCCACGCTCTGTGTGTGTGTTCAGCTGCTGTAATTGCATGTACAGTTAGGCATGAAATTTATATAAGTGTTTTTAAACTTATGTCCCTAAGGCTATAAGGTCTCAGATTTGAGTTCCACATTTGAATTGTGGGATGTTTGTCCAAACCTGTCCTGTTAAGATTTCCCCAACATAATTTCTACAATAGTTTTAATATTTGCCCAAGGAGGGGGAGGGAACCAAACCTGTTAATATTCAAAGAAATGCTGTTTAAAGATTAAAATGCTATGAGGTGGGATGAAGGTATGCTGAAAGTCTTTACATGCCTCTTTGCAGATCTTGCTACCGCTTTCTTAAATTAATTCTACTTTTCAGCAAGATATCCTCTGTCAGCTGCAGCTTGCCCATTGAGCTACAACTAAATTTTACTGGTTTTGGGAAAGTGGGGACCTGGGAACTGGTTTACCAGCCACAGATAATCAGTTGCTTACCAACCAAAACTTGCTTGATGCACACAGGTCTAAAGCTGCCATTTCTGAACATCTGTGCTCATAAAATAAGACTGATCGTTTCCTACCAGAGTTGTTCATTGGCATAAGAAAGTTGCCTAGAAATACTGCAGTTAAGTAACTAATAGTTCAAAATGACTGGATATTTTAGCAGACTGGATAATGAGGTACTTGGATTTAAATCATTATTTCAAATCCAGCCCAGGCGTGAGAAGAAAGGGTACACATGATACATGATAGCTTCTGATGGTCGAAGAACCTAAGGCTGATCCAGTTTGTTAAAAGAAGAGCTGGATAAGTATAATGGCTAGCATTACCTATTTTGTGGCTGAATGAAATATGTCATTTTGAGTAGTACTTTCCTCTAGCTGTTAGTTACTTAACTTACCATTTGAAAACTTTTTGTTCAGTATATTAAGACAGTTTCTCTTTTTCTCATTGTGTGCGTCTTAAGCAGACACTTGGAAGAACTCTCTTGGGTCATTGGCAAGACTCTGAATCTGACAATGATAATTAATATTGCATATAGATAACAACTAAGAAGGGTTTTGTTCAAGTGTTAATTCCAAATATCTTGGGGGGGGGGGGGGGGGT
>NW_005842257.1:924744-941355 GCF_000455745.1 Alligator sinensis | reverse complement strand
GGGGGGGGGGCTGGGTTGTATATGAAAATGTTTTCTTCTGTAAAATGTGCTCCTAGCTCTATTTCTCTCTAAGTATCTCCTTAGAGTTCTGATTCAAAAGTAGCTCATATTATTTAAGTGCTACAAATTGTGCTTTAATTTATTGCCACATGACAGCTCAAGAAACAGGAAATCGGATAGGGAAAATATTGACTATGACTTCTCTCAGAGAACATGCCACACTTACGGAGCCCTGGGCTTTTTTATAGGCAAAACAGTGGGGAAATAAGGGATTATGGTGACAGCACGAACAATTTATTTTACTGTCTAAAAGTAGCTAGCAAATCCCTGACAATTAGATTTTGGGGAAGGAGGATCAGTAAGTGGCATCTGACTTCTCTTTCAATTTGCCTGTGCAACTTCCATCTGAAAGTTTAGTTGTACAGTTTGCTTGTATATAAGCAAAAATACAGTTTTGGATATGCTTAGAAGAACTTGGTGTCTAAAGTTTGGTAGGACAGGGGAATTCACTTACCTGTAATAGTCTTTTTGGTAGCATAGTATGTATGCTCCTTTGTTGTGGTCTCACAGGCAAACAAAAAAATCTTTGCTGCGTGTGTCTAGATTCATGTTAAGGAATGCTAATCCCGGAGTGAACATGGTGTGTGCACCAAGCCTTTTGAAAAGAATTATCTTAGTCTTTGATACTTTTCCAACATTTCTCTTTGAAGCTTTTACTTCTGTTTATTTTAGTTTCTTTTTTCTCCTGTACATTTGCATCTCAGATCAGTAAAACAAATAAAAAATACATCATGGAAAAAGTATTAATGCATGTAAACCTTTCCCTGTGTTGTCCTATTCCAACTTTGATCCTGGAAAATATTTTACAACGCAGATAAATTTTAGACTGATTTTCAGATATTACTTAAATGGGGAGTGTATTAATGCCATTCATGACCATTCTTGCAGTTCTGTCGAGGCCTTTTTTCTTATGTTTATATAGTATGATTAAAAATGAAAACAACTTCAATATACTACTTTCTTTCTAAGATGCCCAAAGTGCCTCAGTTCCAAGTAAGAGCTGTTATATCATCTTCTCCTAGTAGTAGCATTTCTTTAGTTGCAAGCCTCCAATGGGGATGTGAATGGCAGTTATCCTACACTCAATAAAAATTTCCTA
The DNA here is from genome assembly GCF_000455745.1 of Alligator sinensis. NCBI lineage: Eukaryota > Metazoa > Chordata > Crocodylia > Alligatoridae > Alligator > Alligator sinensis. The sequence goes on along the minus strand of NW_005842257.1, from coordinate 940,196 downwards.
TGCAGGGATTAGTTCTTGTGCCTTGAGTTTGCTTTTATTCCACTGTAAGAAAACTATTGCCTGGATTTAGTCACAGAAAAAAGCTGACTTAAGTGATTTGTTTTCCTTGGCTAACAAAACTTGAATTAAAGTATACAAAGAAAGTGGTTAGATGCTGAAGAAGTAAAGAAGATTAGAAGGTTTGGTTTTTCTTAAAGCATTAAAAGCTTCTTTGGACTGTTGAAGGAAAAGGTAATTGTTTGAGGAGGGGGTGTGCTTTAAGAAATTGGATTTTTTTGCAAAAATCTCAGGAGTCTCAAAAAACCATCTTCTCAAGCAATGCCACGCCACACAAATACTTGGCACCAACAGAAGCGCTGAGGCTCAAGTTTTCTAGGTCTTGCCTGTTTTATTAAAAACATAAAATGTGGGGTGTCACATGGAAATCTCAGGGTTTTATTCTGAAATGGCCACCAACTGAGAATTTTTAGTGTTTCCTTCCTGGTTTGAAATGAAGTACCTGTGAAATAATTATATTCTTCCATAATGCCGTATAAACCCACAATGAAGAAACAGATTGCTGAGAAGTAAATTGCATACAACTCCAATGTCTCTTTTGCTATTCAGACATACTGTAGTCCATCCAGCGGTGAAACTGCGAGAGTCTCAAAGATGTATGACTCGCTCCAAGGAAGTCTCCTTGTGATTTTCTGGCCAAAGTGCTAGGAGAGGAGGTACAGGTATGGGGGAGGAGGGAACTTATAGATGAAGGAAGGGAAAGAAATCTTGAAAATAACCTCTGCTGTCCTTCCTTTTGTTTTAATCTTCCCCCTCTTTTTTAAGAGCCTTTCAAATGATTTCCATTGATCAGTGCTCACAGCCAGGTTTCCTTATACGGGCAACCCCCACTTAATGCTATTTTGCTTAGTGCTATTTCACTATAACGCCCATTTTATATTCATACCCGATTCCACTTAGCGCTCAACGAGTTTTGTTATAATGCTTACGGTTGCCATCTTGGCTCATAAAAACTTTTGGTTTCGCTTAATGCTATTTCTGCTTAACGCCTGGTTTTTGGGAGTCAATTAAGAGCGCTAAGCAGGGGTTGCCTGTAGTCTGTATTTCATGAATGGGCAAATATACATCTGTTGCTCTGTGCAGTTTACTGCTGCTGAAGGCAACTAGATTGACAGCGGTAGAGCTGTGGCATCAAGGGGGATGGGAGGATAACTGAGACCCCTTCAGGCATGTAGTATTAAAATTGCCTCATTAAAGCCTTCTGCTAATAAGCCTCAAGGGAAGGGAGAGGGTTTGTGGCTGTCCTACTGGAGAAAAAGAATGGATTTGGGAAAAGCAAGGTTTCTTTTAACGTTTTGTATCTTAAAGCCTTCCACGTTGATAATCTCAACGTTCATGCAATGTCACTGGCAGTGTCAGTGATGTCTTTTTTTAAATTGTAGTGATTTTTTAACTGCGGCTTGCAAGACTGTGGCACTTGCTCCACAAAACATGCTTAGGCCTCATCCTCATTGGAGCAAAGAGCTTGGGAATCACTGATTTCCGGGATTATTGTGCGCATAGAGTTTTAGGTCTCCTGATGTCTTTCCTGCTGCAGTTTTCAGAGCACTTCTAAGTGCACTGAAAGGACCTCTTTATCAGCTTCTTTTGAGCAATGAGTAGAAGTATGTAGCAAAGGCTTTAATTTAATCTATTAATTGTCATCCCACCTCTCCCAAGGTCTGAGTCTTTTCATTTTAGTCATGGGTTTTTTTCCTACTTTATCTTCCAATCATGTATTTATTATAACAAAACTCCCACAGATAGGAGTTAATTCTGAAAATCTTCTGCTTACTACTTTTGGTAGCATATGGTCATCTTGGTATTTTTTTTCTTTGGTCTGTAACCCAAGAGAATTGGTTCTGCTGCTTCAATTTCAAAGTAGTTTTGAAAGAGAGAATATCTTTAGAGAGTCAGTTTCTTTTTCCTCCTGTCTTTTTTGCAATTACTATCTTTTTGCCTAACTTTCTCAAGGAAATAGTCTGGTTTTTTTTTTCTCAGGAGCTTCCAGGTAGCTTTTTAGCGGTCGTTTCTTCTGCACAGCTTTTAATACAGAGTCAATTCCCACTGATTTCTAAAGTGTACGGTTAATTGATGAATGTTGTATATAGCAGTTGGCTGTATTCATTCATCTTCCCAGGAGTTCATTCATCACAAGGAGTTTGTCTATTGTGAAAAATCCTGATTGAAAGCCTGTCTTGGTTAGAGGAGGATGGTTGTTCAGTACTTGAACTTTATGGTCTGCACGTGGAAAGTTGATAAATGCATCTTGCCTCTCCCTTCTATAGCATCCTAGTCTTCCCCTAACTGCCCAGGGCTTAGTTGTGTTGCCGTCATGACCATTTTGTCAGTTCTTTGACACTAAACTGTTCCCGTCTTCCTGTCTCTGTTCCTCAACTCGTTCTTGTTCATAACACCAGGATGGATCGTCCTTCTTTTCTTTAAAGATCTTTTTTTTGAGGCTGGTGTTGATACTAGACCAGAAAACTCATGATAAATAATCTTTCATGATAGTAGTGTTTGTCAAGGTGCTCAGCACAGAAGGCAAAGGTTTTCTTTGCAGTAGCTTAGTTCTTAATGATTACCTGTGCATTAATTTGACATTTCAAAATGTTTTCTTGGTAAGTCCTTTTATATCTCTATCTCTCTCTATATAGAGAGATATGTAGAGATATAGACATGGAGGGGGGGTGTCTTCCCCCGCGCGCCCCCCCCCCCCCAGCGTAAAGATACTTATTTGGAACCATGTTTCATGCTTGTGATGCCGTGAGGCATGATGAATGAACAAAGTAAAACCAGGTTGGATAAAACAGATATTTAAAAAATTTAAACTAACAATTTTCTTTTTAAAAAACTATTTTTTAAATTTCATATTGAATTGCAAAACCTACTAAATCATATATTATAATAATAGAAGTAATAATTAAATAATTACCTGTGTGGAAGCTAGAATTTTGAAGGAATTAAAAACATTGAAAAGGGAGGATTTGCTAAGCACCAAAAACCAGACTTTACTGAAGTGGAAACTATCTTTAACAGCAGTAGCCCTGTCTGTAGTACAAAGAAAATATTTTCTTTTCAGTTTTTTTTTTTGTTCTTTTTTAATTTAGCTGTGTTCACTAACTAGCACATTCAAATTTGAGGAACTGATTAGAATTGGAGAAAGCTTGTTTTCCTCTCCAAAACTATGAATAAAAGTTACGGTCACACAACTGTTAGTTCTAACATCTTGATGGATATGGGGACGAGAAAAAAATGTACTTAGAACAAATAATGCCTCTTTAATAAATCAGTTGTAATACAGAGCATGTTTCTGTAAACTTGTTCCCCCTGATGTTTTCAGTATACTTACTATGCTTTTATTTAAATAAATAACAAGTACAAGGGGGGGGAGGGAATCAAAATGCTTTATTTCAGTATTTTGATTGAATTTCTTTTATTATCCAAAGCTGTGTGACACAAGCTTTAAAAACATCTAGTAAATAAGCAATGAAGAAATGTTGAACCAAACATTTATGTTTTAAAACAAAGGTAAGATAGTGAATATATGCTTACACTGACTATATCATAATTACATAGATCCTTCTATAATTGCTTACATACATACACGGTGCATCCTCCTGGGTAGCAACAACAAAAACATAAACATTTATACAATTTATTAAAAGACTATAATTAGTAGCAAATTAGCCTATCTTCATGGTCACCGCTCCATCTGAGTCCAACTTTCCTTAGGCAACTAAGTACAAATGCAAAGGAAATTTAAAATCAGTTGTTTAAATCAGGTTTCCTTTCCTGGTCTTTTAAATCACAAAATTGGCTATTTAAAACACTTTGATCTCAATCAATCCGCCCCGGCTGAAAGAGGCGAGCGCATTTTTCTGTATCCTGGAAGTCTAATTTGTAAATTCCCTATTGAGCGAGAGAGAGGGAATGAGCAATGTCTTTACAGATGTTGTATTCTAGCTCCAGGCCTTGGCAGAAAGGTGTATTTCTTAGATACAACTTGTAACTGCAGTGGGATGGCTGACAGCCAACTAGTCTGATCAAGTTGCTTCCCCACCCCCCTCATTCTGAGGTGGTTATTGTATAATCAGAGCAGTTCTTACTGTTCTGATTTTTTCCTTACTGCTGAAATAATGTTTATCATCTGTAACCTGCTAAATCTGTTTGAAGCCGTGTGTTGTTATTCTTTCTTGGTGTAATGAAATAACACAATAGCCAGGATTTTCAAAGACTGATGGGCACCTGACAAAGCAAGCTGGAATTTAATTGGAGACATGAAGGAAAGGCACACACATACCACACCTTTGCATTTGCACAGACCTGCATTTTGCATACTGGGTTAAGGCGGACCCTAGAGAGAGAAGCCCAGCAGACTCTCCCTATGCCTGAAGAAGGGCACCTGAAAGCTTGCAGACCTTTTTTTCCAACTATCCAGCTGGTCTAATAAAAGAGATCACATTTGCCCAAATAGCCTGGTCTGTACACTTAAAATTTAGCAGAAGCGTGACTTCAGTGCACATAAAGCTATTGTGTATATTGGTGACATGGGAACAGTCATCCAATTCCCTTCCAGGGGTTTTCAAAATAAATATTTCCCTCCCCAGTGATTGTGCTACAGGGATCTGGGAGCCTTCAGCCAAAGGCTGAAATGCTTGCATAAAAGCTTTGGGGCATTTATATATATTTTTTTATATTTATATTTTTTTGCAATTTCTCAGTTGGTCTGTAGCTTCCATGTCTATAGCTTCCAAAAGGTATCATTTTGGAACCAAGAGTTCTAGATTTTGCATTTCTTTTGGGGGTATTTTGTACCTTTTTCTGCTGTACAGGCTCGCTTTCTCTAGGAGAGGCCCTGAGACTATCACCTGTACTTGGTCTAAGCATTTCTGATTTTCTCCCCCTGCAGTGTTTTTGGCTCCTAGTCCAGAAGAGTTTGCGCAGGGATGTCTGGTAGCAGACTGTGCAATTTAAATTTTGTTAACCAGAAGGAGAAGGAGAAATTGAATCATATTTGGGAAGGTTTACGTTGAGTAAGTGGCATTCAGGAGTGAAAGCAATTGGAGGAGTTTGCTAAACCAGTGTTAGGCTGCCTTCAGCGTAAGCCTGTTCTGAATGCTAACGCAATGGTGATTGGCCTCAATCACTGTTGTTCCTGACTTTTAGCCAAAAGACTACTTTTTGTTGCTTACAAAAGCAGCTCTTTCTCCTTAAGTTGGAAAACAATAATGCTGTCTGTGTGGGACATGCATAGTATATCTCGGGAAGTTTTCAAAGTGGTTACACTTTCAATTTACAGAGACAAAAGCAAGAAAATTTGGCACTACAAGCGTTTATCCCATGGTTCCTAGATGAGACATTGGTATTGTTTACAGGATTGGGAAATAGCATCCAAAGCATCACGCAGCTTCGATGGTCATGCTGTCTACTGATGTTGTTTTACTGATGCAGACTGCAAGGCTAAATTGCTGTCATTTTTTTCCCCCCTGCTAGAAGTTACGGCACACGAGGGACCGCATGTTCATACAGACAGAAATCTCCAGTCTCTTCCTTGGAGATGCCAGAAATCCCATGGTTAAACACAGTCTAAACAAAAGCAAAAAACAAAAGGTCAAACGCGTAGTGAAGAAGTCCCCAGATCGTGGGGAGGAGGGGGGAGAGGAGGAGATTTTAATACTTGGCACTAGTTTGCACACATGTGGACTTTCTCGGTTATGAAAGCAGAGACTGAACTTTCCTGGTAATACTGCCTCAAAGCCAGGGTTGAGATGCATTAAGAAAAGAGCACATATTTGCATTGTGGCTGTATGTTCTGTATACGTTGTATGGTTTAATAGGACCTTGATCTCAAGAGCCGTCCTGGCACTTTTTACCACCACTAAATTCACTTAATGTTGAAAAAAAAAAGAAGAAAAAAACCGAATTCAGCTATATTTGGATGGTATCAAGTGGAGCCAGACAGGTGGCCACCTGATTTGACAGGAAAATATTGCACCAACTTTTCTCATTTTGTTCATCAGCTGCTTGCGGTAGGTGAGAAAGTTAGAAAGGGGTGTTCAGCAGGAGCCAGTCAAGGTCTTTCATTTTAGTCACTGAAAGTCAAAAGATAGCACTGGGGCAGTTAAAAAAGAGGGTGAGGGAGTGGGACTTGTACAAAAGCAGTATAGAAAGTAGGCTCTAGGCCTCCTCTTATCCCTATAGTGGCCTTTGCAACATGCACTGTTCTGCTTGCGGTCTTCCGACAAGCAAAGCTTAAGGCTGCTTTTTCTCATCTTTTATAGTTTGTTTCAAAGGTGTTAGAGATTGTGTGTATATATACTACACATGTATAGTGACTGCATTTAGTTGTATAAAAGCCACATTTCCTCCCACTAAAATTTTGCTACCAAAAATGAGTGCAGCGATTAGTCACACCCTTGAGCAGGGGCGGCCGAACTGCGGCACAGGCGGCCTCTGCCTGGGGCGCACAGCAGACCAGGGAGAGGACAAGCGGCACAGCAGCCCAAAGCAGACTGTACAGAGGAGGGGGATCAGTGATGCTCAGGGAAAGTGCAGCGCTAATTTGCGACGTGCCTGCCAAAAAACCTGGCCCCCACTGCCCTAGAGCAAGGCTAAGGCAGTGTCAGGACTAGACAGAAATGTTTGAGCATCTCTGTACTTCCCCACCTGGCATCTTCTTACAGCCAAGACGAAAAGGAGAGTGGAACTAATGCACCCCATCTTTTTAGACGCATCTCTTTTGATTTGGTTTCTTTACAATTTGGGTGTTAAAGGAGTAAGTTCTTTTCCAATTTTTCAAGGAAACATTTACGAGCGTGGCTCTTACATGAGTGTGGCTATTATGTGGGGATTTGATAGATCCTTTAACAAAACATAAATAAAAATGTAACCAATATAGCCAAGCCTTTGAGCATAAATTGGTATTTTGTATGCCTTTGGACAGTTTAACCCTAATTTTATTTCAGTTATTGGCTGTACATCCGCATAGAAAACTACATGTAGTTCAGTATCTCTGCAGGAGAATTATATAAAATTCAGTGTACATCAGGGGTTTTGAATTTAAATGATGCATTTTTATTCAATGTAACAGCCTGTCAGTGGTATTTTACCTAGCACAGCAATACCTAAAAACATAACTATATTTTAGAAGTCAGTCCAGTGAATTTGCACATCTGTGTTGATTAAAATGAAATACGTAATTTCAAGCCAGCTTCACCCTGTGAGCTTCAGTCTCTTCTCTAGGTTTCAGAAGGTGTTTGTCTCTTAAATGTTCAGAAAGGGCATTTTTATAAAATGACGCATATCTTACCTTTTCATCTAAACAGTTTTGTTTATTGCTAGCCGAGGTGACTGTGAGGCTTAATGGCTCAGTTGACTGTTTCATGAACTGTTCATAATGAGCATTATGTTATTTTCCCCTTTCATTTGTGTAGGCTGTTCAATTAACCCCTCGACGATGGCTGAACCTGCAGGAATACCAGAGTAAAAAACTGATGGCAGACCACGGGGTTACAGTTCAGAGATTCTTTGTGGCTGATACTGCAAATGATGCCCTGGAGGCTGCGAAGAGACTAAGTAAGTTGACCAGTAATGGGAGAAATCTACTTCACCAGATACCCGTCTGGAAAAGAAATGTCCTCCTCTTTAGTTGGTACACAGTCTTAAAGTTGATGTTGATTGTAATGATGTGAAATATGATCAAGGCCTATAAAAGTAATATTTCATGCCATGTGTGAAGAAAGCTTTATAACAGCAATATTTTCCAGAGCTTTGTTTTTATTAAATAACATGACGTCTTTAATTAACATGGTTTGTATCGGTTTTAAGAATGAAGAATCAAGCATATAACATCATGACTGGCTGTTCGGGAAATCATTGTGATGCCATACACAGGATAAAGACTTGTGGGAAAAAAGGAGAGAAACAGCTGAACTTGCTAAAAAAGAGACTTTGCAAGCAAAAGTGTTGTAATAAAGGACAGGGGAAAAAAACAACTAACATGGAAACAAATACAATTGTTTTTAAATAGAAATGTACTCATTTACAAAGTGGGTTTGTCCATCAAGGGAAAAGGAGAGACAGAGGTAAAATGAACTGTCAGCACCACAGCAGGAGCCTGTGACCAAGGCCAGTAAAGAAATCCTGATGCCTTGAATCCCAGTGCTGCGATTTCACTATGTTCCCTATTAAAATTGTGATGCACTGGCGGGTAGAATTTGGCCTAGAGTATCCAAGTGAAAAGCATCCCTCTGTCAAATGGACTTGAGATCAAACCTACACAGGAGCTGTTCTGTCCAAAAGAGCGAAGTTAAAAAATCGCTTCACTTCCCAGCATCACCAAATCATCTTGCTGGGTACTGGTTTGGGATTCAATAGCATCTCACTTTGTTTTTCTGTCATGCGGTTCCTAATGAGAATTGATAGACTGTCCATCAGTAATACACACGGGGTGGAGCCGGTCCTCTGGCAACTGCCTCTTTATCCATAAGAGCTCTTTGTGCTTCTCACATTCTTTCACATAATGACAAGATATATAAATACATCTCCTAGTTGCGTGTTCTTAGATTTTATGCGTGTGTTTTATACAGAGACCTAAACAGGAAGGCTATTGCTGTACTAGCTGATTAAGCCCTTTTCCCATCATGAGGATTGTATGCTTGTCAACAAACCTGTTTATAGTAACTAGAACGCCAAGTGATAGATTTTGAAAATCTATTTCAGACATGCATATTTACATGTTTCTCTTCTGGGCGTGTCTCTCTCTTTTGTGTTTTGGAATGCAAAAAGAATAAATCTTTTTGCATTGAAAAATGCTGGGATGTAACACAATGCACAGTGGGTGCATCTACACACCGTCCTACAGCACCGTAGCAGTCATGTGCATCTACACGTGACCGGCAGCTGCTTTGCCCTAGCGGCACGCTCCCTCTTTATAGCGCGCTGCTATGGCAGTGGCGACTAAATTTAACTGCGTACGGTGCAGTACAGGCACTTACTACTTCCAAAAGGAAGTACTAAAGCAGGGCACAGTAACAATGTTGCCAAGGTTGACATGTAGATGCACCCAATGATTCTTAAAAAAGAAAATAGTCTGAATAAGCCATTTTCTGAATGGCTTTTTTATACCAGGAAGCTGGAAAAGTTCCTGTTAATGCCCCAAATTTAAAGCCCTTAAGCTATGTCTGGGTGCTCTCATTCAGGAGAAAAGTGGCCTTAGATCCCTGCAGCTTTTTCCTCCAGAAGGTTCAACTACAGTGATTTGGAGCCATTGAATGAGGACCATCTTCAAGGGGGTTTAATATAATTATAAATCAAGTCATGGGTGTGGCACCTGTGGTTAAATCAGATTAATTTTCCTGAGTGTCCCTGTGCACACAGAGACTAATACAGGTACATGATTGTTGCAAGAAGCTGAGAAGGTAGGTGCTTTAGATCTGGCTTGTCTTAAAATACAGCAATTTTCTTATCAAATGATTTTTTTTTTTTTTTGCAGTGTTTAGCTTTTTGATTACATGCTTCAGATTCTTTTATGCTGTCTGCAATCTGCCTGAAAAGTGCACTTTAATAACATTAGAAAAGCATGGAACATGTGAATGTAAATTGTAGGGCACGTCGAAGGAACAGAGTACAACTGTATGTATGGGAGTGTTCTCTGCATTTCAGTACGGTTGTCCCTATTTTTAGCGTGTGTCAGTTCCACTACAAAAAGAAAATGCCGTCTGGAATAACGAAAGAAAAGAAAATGCAGCCATGCCCTATTTTAGTGGGGGACAACCTTTTTGGCTGGCGTGCCACTAATGAGCCCTGTGCCTTCCCCGAAGGCACTACCACTCCGATCCCCTCCCCCTGTCTGATCTTGCTCTGCTTTCTGCTTCCTGTCTTGTGCACTATATCTGTGCTTTTCCGCTTTCTGCCCTATCTGCCACTATGTTGCCTGTCCTGTCCTCGGTCCTCAGCATGCCACACACCGTGCCACAGGTTGGTCACCTCTGTTCTTTCTCACGGCAGTAACTGAAATGGTCAGTCTGAACAATGGACTATAGTAACTTTTATTAGGATTTGTTCATTGACATTTTACCAACCATCCTGTTGGAGTGGACCTCTGGACAGTAAAAAATAAATTATATTTTCTAAAAAAAAAAAAAAAAAATGTCATGTCAGCTAGATTCAGAGGTCAGGTTCTGCCTTCAACTTATAGTATTTCCACACAGCCTTACTGGGCTCTGGTCATCTGAATTAGGTTCAAGCTTATAATGCAAACTGAAGTTTCCTTTCCTTTGTTTCTTCTCTTGGAATGATCTTTTACTGTAATTCCAGTGCTGATCCTAGACTCCGGTTCAGAGCCTCTTGCTATCACCATTTGATTTTTCTCTCTAAAAATTAGTTAGGTGGGAGTTTGGTGGGGGGGAAGAGGGCCCTTTCAGACATGGTTTTAGACCTTTCTCTCTCAGTTTCTCCTGCCTGAAGGCTGGGTTACCTTCCCAGGTTATTTCAGGAAACATGATTGATACTTCATAGATGGGTAGACAGGGCCAATAAGTTTTTTGATATCTTAGTAACAGAGTCATTTTCACTGAGGTTATCCATACTCTTTAAATAAAGAGCAGTGCAAGTGCATACATACATACATTCTATTTGAAACTCCTTCTACTCTTCTTCTGGGCAGCTAGATAGAGATATTTTATCCCCAAAGGAAATTTTGAATTCTGTTTGCTCTGGTGTAGTACTTGTTTCTCTTCTAAACGGCAAATCTAGGCTGCTGGATTTGTAATCCTTAAGCCAACTTTACTTTATGTCCGTCCTCTAAGAGCTGCTATTTTGATGGGGTCCTCAAGTTATACAGGCAAAAATCAGTGCTCTGCTGGAACCATATGACATTTTATCAGATAAGACAAAAATTAGGCATTCTCAGTGTGTCAGCTCTTAACCTCACTCTTGAAGGCAGTTTAGTTTTATGTAGGGTTGGTAGTATAGTGGAACTACTATCATATTGCTACCTCCTTGTTTAAAAATTGAAATGTGGTACTACATGAGTGAACATCAGGAAACGGAAAATAGAGCTAGTCTGTATAACAGAGGCAAAAATAATAGGTTGTCTCCTAATCACTTGCCTGTCCTAAAAAAAGATGAAACTTAAGTTGAATAATGGTCTTATTGCTTGCATAGTTGCAGTTTATAAATGATGGTGCTATTGATTGTGGCATGTAAATCACAGGAATATTGATCTGCTGAGAAAACTATATTGAAAATATTTTTAACTTGGAAAGAAAAATGAAATATAAAAGTGCAAACTAATTATCTCTCATAATCAAACTGCTGCATGTGAACTACATGCAGTGTTCTTATTGAACTTGGCTGGCTTGTCAACACTTTCAGCTACAAAAATGTTTCGATCAGTCACAGTGATAACTTACTCTTTTCGTTTTATATAATTGCATCAAAAGCAATGGTGAATTGCTGTGCCAATAAGGAATTGTGCTTTACAGTATGAAAACTGTTTCACGTTGAAATGAATGACATACTCCATTGATTTGTTAAATAATTAACAACATCCTCATAATCATTTTACATGTTTTGCTGTCATCGTGTCATAATCCTTGGTTTGCTAACCCAGAAGCAAGAGCGTAGTGCTGCTGCTGCTGTCTGGATCATTACATTAGAGTTGCAGGCCATCTTTGTCCTGTATCCAGTCAGCTCACCGACGCTGCTGTCATTTGGACATCACTTCCGCATGCAAGGAGCAACTTGGAATACTTACAGCATTTCCTGAATATGACTAGGCTAGATAAGCTAGAGAGAAAACATTTTTCTGCAAAATAAAAAGAGACGGCCTGCAAGTTAAAAAAAAATGCCTCCAGTTTGTGTTTGGAGGCCACTTCGCAAGGTCCTTGGAGATATACTGGGTGGTATTTCATGAAGAGTTTCTGAACAGATAAGCCTCCAACCACAGCCTGGTTCAGTTCAGACTTCTGGAAAGAGAATAAAGGCATTTTAACTATTAAGTGCAGTTGTATGATTTCTGCAAAAGAGTCTGAACAGGAGTGCTGCATCCTAAAATGCCACCTGGTAACAACCTTCAATTGAATGTGTCAGGCATTTTAATAACACTTCGATTATTTTCAGTCTTTCAAAGAAAATGCACATTAGACATCTATCTACATAATTCCAGGTTAAAAAGATAAGATAGTTATCATATCATGAAATACCCTTTCACACTTTTTTTTTCCTTACTATATGGAGAGGTCTTAATTTAGTTCATCTGCATAAAGACAGGAAAAGCGTTTTTTTTTTTAGTACAGTTTCAGAGGATAATACCTTCAATGTGGTAAGTAAGAGGCGAAGAGACTGGGAGACTTTGCGGAGAGTTGTGCTTTATTCACAGGTAAATTATAGGAGTCATCTAAATGCTATTTCTTGAGAAGACTGATTTTGCTCTTAGATCATACTGCTTTGGGTATGGTCAACAAAGATGCTAGTATTGGATTTACCTTCACTCGATAGGGGGAGCTGTGAAAAGGGCATTCTTGGTTGCGATCTCAGATCTGCAGGCCTACGTGAAAAGATATCTTTTATCCAACAATCGGCTGTCATCGATTTCTTTGTTAATTGCTTACTTTCCTTTGAAGTGGATCTCTTTACTATCTAAGATGCACATTAAATAGAATTTCCTCAGATTTTGAAAACCTGTTAATAGTACAAAAGGTCACTTAGAAAGTGTTTTTTTTTTTTTTTAAGTGAGTTAAAAGGCTGATAGTTTTTCTACCAAGATAAGCATGGCAGATGTCAAGAAAATGAGAATGACGTCATTAGTATTGACTTCAAAGGGAGCTGCGCACGGTAAGAAATTCAGAATTGGGCCCAGAGGATTTTGTTGCTTTTCCATACTAAGCAGTTCTCAGGTGGAACTGCTGAAATGCACTATTTGCAGAACAGCAGACAATTTAGCATTCATTTTATGCTTCAAGTCAAGATTTCTAAGTTTCCGAGAAATAAAGAGACCGTCGTGGTGTGCGTTAAGACTTCTGCAGAATTGCTTGATCTGCCTTCTGAAGAAATTCAGTGGGTAAATAAGCTACCTCAGTTACTGTAGTTTGTTCAACAGAGCACGTGCTGAAAGATTTGGGACTCTGTTGTGTGTCTGCAATTAAATATGATTCAAGGATTAGAATACAGGTTTTGTGTGTTCGTGCTTCTGTGTCTGTTGGAGGCAAGTCTCAGCTCAGAAAAGGGAGTAGAAGATGGATGAAATATGGTCACAGACTAGAAATAGCAGCCTTAAGAACATCAATAGGCAAAAATCAAAGCCCTAAAGCAATCTTCGAGTATTGGATTTACAGTGAACACAGATGAGATCCATTGTGAGGAACGGTACCTAATGGCAGATTGTATTGTTAATTAGGTGTTAGCTGTCATTGCTTCACAAACACCAGCTCTCCACTTCCACAAGTAATATGTCCTTTCTACCTGTTCAATGTACTCAGGAAGTGTCCCAAGAGTGGATCATCTTTTATTTTCTCTTTCTGAGTTTTGGGAACTTATCTAAGTCATGTAGTGCCTACGGTCATGATGAAGTTAATACGATTGCAGATTCAGAGCTGTGTTCTGTCTGTTCGTCGCATGCATGTTACCCAGCAGGGAACTTTTTTTTAAAAACCGGTGTTGAATTGAACGTGTTTAATGTTTAGAGCTTGTTGGGAGGAGTTTGCCTTCTGCAGGGCTGTTCAGGGCCACGTACTGCATGTGTGAGCCATGGGCTTGCCCATCTCTCTCCCCGCTTGCTAATCTCTCCCTTGGGTGGGGGGCAGGAAGCGGAGGCTGGAGGTGGAAAGAGGAGTCCAGAGACACCAGCTGCAACAGCAGCATGGTCAGTGGAGAGTGGTAGCCTGGCACAAGCCCATGGATAGTGTGTTAAGCTTTGCAGACTGCCAGTTGGACAGCCCTGGCTTAGTGGAATAAAAGTTATTGTGTTAAGCAGCGTAAAGATTAGACTGTGCCTTTGTAACTTTCATGTATAAAACATCACATTCAAATAAAATTAAAAAAAAACTTTCTGTTGACTGTGTGTGAACATCTCAGAGTTTCATACGCATCACAAATAGAAACAGTTGAATCGAGTTTCTCTGAGACGTTCATACAGAAAGAGGTTTATGATAGGGTGCATGAGAAAATCAGTTCATCTCTTTATTTGTGATGCATATGGAATGAAATCCGCCAGAGTTGCCAATCTGAAAAATATATATGCTGACGGGATTCAGGATGCCATGTGAGAGCTGGCCGACCTGAAGCTGTTACCTTTATTGGCATTTAAGAAGGATGGATTGCTAAGGCACGGATCTGCGAAGCTTGCAAACTGGGTTCTGTTCATTGCTCAACCGTGGACTTTCCTATCAGAATGATGATGGCAACATTAACTTCTCCTATGGCATGAAATTCACCCTTGCACAAAGGGCACCACCTAAATCCTTCAGACAGGACTTAAGAGGGACTTAGATGCATAGATCTTGTCTGGCACAAGCTATTTCTTTGTGCACAGACAAGTCTCTCCGTCTGGATCTCACTTTATTTTGAGAAAGCACCTCCTGCTTAAAAAACTACGAGAAAATGTTTACCTATCGTTTAGTTACACTTGTTTTTTGTCTGTATGTTTATGCTTCAGTGCAGCAGAAAATACTCCCTCGCACACGCGTGCTTCTACAGGGTCTCGGGCACTGGTGGTTTCTATCAGCCAAGTGCATTCATCGCACGTGCCATCCGTTCCTCGTAGTCTCTCATCCCACTCTTTTGTCCCTTTCCTTTGTGCCAGGATGTGCCTCCCTCTTCACATCCCCACCATATGCCCAGGGTGCTCCCTTGATTCCCCCAGGCCTGAGTCTTTCATTCTCCTTCTCCTCCCTGTTGTGCCGTGGCCTGTCTTTGCATCACCCTTTCTTGCTACCATTGCTTTTCTGCTTGGAAGAGAAGTCACTCCAAGCATCAACAGTTCAAACTGTATTGAAAGGATAAGCAGGTTTCCAAGAAGGGATGGTATCCTGGAAACAGTTAAACGTTTCTGTAACCTGGTTCTTTGATCAGTAGACCACTGTAGGCTCGGTTGAAGCAGCTAAACCTGCTTCCCAGATCCAAAATGTCTGTATGTCCCTTTTCCCTCACCCCGCGTTCCCCAGGGCTACTCATTGATGTTTCGTGTATTCGATGAAATCTTGGAATTGATCGGATGCGGTGTTCAAAAGCCCTCAACGAGAAATACGATTGAGTGAAGTGCAAGGCACCGCATTACTCAGCACAAAATTGACAGGAAAATACTATCTCTGCTTATCCCATCTCTTTTGCTTGATGTGAGTTTGAAGTTTGCAAATCTCTCAGTTCTAAAGCAAAGCCACACTTTCTGTACCCATTGCATGCTTATTGTATCC
>NW_005842257.1:908397-924713 GCF_000455745.1 Alligator sinensis | reverse complement strand
CGGAAGATCTAAGTTTAACTTCCCATTCAAAGAGACTATTCAGTTCTCTTTTTTTGGAGGAGACAGTGGAACCACATCCTATGTGAAATAACTTTTTTAATCATGTGATTGCTAGATTGCCCCTAAACTCACAGGCTCTAGCATTATTTTCTCTTTATGCCTAACAGCCAGAATGTTTTGTAAGTGCTGTTTTAGTTCCCCGATGACCAAAAGACAACATCCATCTCTCTATACAAGTTGGCAGCATCACTGGAAGTCAGTGGGAGCTGCCTGTACAAAAGAGGTTAGACATTGGCTGTACGTTTGGTATCGGGTAATCTTGTGTGGATTCTCTAGAAACCTTGGTGCTAAAGTATCGTGTCCTTATTTAGACCCTGTTTAATTAGTATAAGGGCAATAGACACTATTTTAGTTTGGCATTTCTGAGGTGGTGTTTCTTTTCAGCTCTCTACAATAATAGGATCACTTGGTTTCAGAATAATTTTAGGTGAAATCCGTGCTGGAGATTTCTTGCAGATAATCCTGAAATTGAGACCACCCTTATGTCTTGCAAGTTCCCTTTCTAAACAGCTTGCTCTCCACTCTTTTATCCGCTACTCAGTTGGCTGCGTACCTTGGTTTATTCTGCATGCCGTCTGACTTCCTTGCACAACTTCATTCCTTTCTCTTTTGATCTGAACTACTCTGTCAGGTGTGCCAATACCTTGCTAAGGAAGGAGAGAACAAGAACTGAAACATGGTAGGAGGAGGCTGTTCTTTTCTCTCTTGTATTTTTGTTCTTGAGAGAAATAAATTACCTTCCACTCCATGACTCAATAGACTTTAGACATGTTAAGCACAACCTTTCCCCCCAGTATAGTGAATGGTCCTGAAAGAAAAGTAAATGGTGTACTGTACAGAAAGAATAACTAATTATTGTTTTAATAGCTTCTAGGACTGTGTTGCTCTGAAGATACTAAAAATATATATACATTAAAAATTCCCCAAAATATATATTTTTATGGCTGTCTCCCAAAAAGCTCTAGTAGCTGTGGAAGGAAAAACAAGCCTCAATGGAGTCCTTAATACTTGATAAAAAATATGGATTTCTGAAACTTTACTGGAAGAGAGACTGGTGACTCTTCTGTCCCCTAAATCTACAGGTGCAGCCTATTTCAATTTACCCAGAAGATTTAAGAAGGGGATAAATTTCCCTATTTACACTCAAAATACTGTGACGTTCCCAAGGAAGCTGGATAGCTAGAATTTTCCACTTGGTTAATAGCACCTTTCTGTAACTAATAATATAGAAGTATTGTTTTGTTGTTGCCATTTAACTCATGTAAAAAGGGACTCAAATTCACAGAGGGTGGGACAGTGTTAATTTTTTTGGTTTAATGTTTTACGTTCTTGAGGTTCAGTGTGAAATAGATATGCCCAAGATAAGTTAGGACTATTTTTTTTGAAACGTGATTAGCTTTGGTTGCATTCTGGGTCCTGGTATTGTTGCAGTTACTATCAGACTACTTGATTTTTCCACTTAAAAAGGCACACATTGCGCAGCTGTTCTGGGGCCCAGGTGCACTGAATCCTACATAACATCAAATGACATCTGATACTATTTTTTAGCCCAGGTTTTTCCACCGGTCTGGATTTTGTGTGCTTTCAGGGGTGAAACCAGAGGGAGATGAGGGGGAGTCAGCAACCTAATAATGTCCCCTTCTCATTGTGTCACCCAAAGCCCTTCCTTTTCAGTACATTCACTGGATACCCCTGTAGCATCTTCAAGTGATTCAGCCTGTGTTTCAAGGGCCCATACAATTTGCCTCTGCCTATAGCTCTCTTCATTTCCTTTTGCTCCCTTTCTTATTCCCTTTGCTTAGCCCTAGCTTTTGTGCACTGCACCCCCTTATTTTTTATTTTTGTCTCTTCTTTCTGCTTTCTTCCCCAGCATCCCCTATGCCTGGGAAAGCCACCTTTCTTTTTTGTGTTAAGCAACCTACCGCATTTTATCTTTCCAACAGATCACTGCAAGAATTGAGTACCACTTCCTGCGCAGGCTACCACAAAGCAGCCTGTTTTGTGACTGCGCTGCTTTGTCTGGGTTTGAGCTAGATCACAAGCTGTTCAAGGCAGAGATGTGCAGTACCCTACCTGCTGTTAGCACCTGAAAAATGCATAAATATTACTAATGCTAACTCTCCTCTCTCTCTCTGTGCCTCACCTTAAAATAGTTTTCTTCTGGGCAGCTCTCTCCCCATAAAAAGTACTGTATTATGTTGCCAATGCTACCTTCAGCAGAGAAAACATTAGTTTCCCTCTCTCTTAAAGACTGCCCTAAATGATGAAAACAATAGCCTGCAATAAGAGTAATGAATGTAACAGCCTGTATAGTAGTGTTATTTACTCTAATGTAATTTTTTGAGGTCAGCTTAATAATCAATATGTCTGTGATCCAATTTATTTACCTCATCTACTGGGGGAAAAAATCGATCATTGAGAATCAGAGGCGTTAGGAAAGGTGCTAAAAGGTTGTTTTCATTGCAGTCTGCTTTAGTGAGGGTTTCTAGGAGAAAAGCCATGGGGAAGGTACTGTGAAATAGCTCGCGTTTGAACGTGCGGGGCAGTAGCTGACCGTCCATGTGTACGCGCTTATTCTGCACGGAGAGTGGTGCCTCTCTGTGCCACGCTCCGCACTGAAATTGCCCTGTCGCGTCTGGCATGTCCGCACACGGGGAGTTGGTGCAGAACAGGTTTGCCATTGCAGGCTGTCCCCCTGTGTAGCCAAGCCCTAAAAGGCTAGGGTCACTCCGCTTCCCTTTGTGGAACTGGGTTTGCAAACTGTGTCGCTTCTGTTCATCTTGGAATTCTGCATTTCCTGATTTAGTTTCCTTCCCCTGCATACACTTCCATCATTTCTCCATGTTGTTCGGTTGAGTATTATCTCACTTGGGCAGCAATTGCACAGCAGTGGGTGGGACTTTGGTCAAAACCTGAATTAAGGCAGTGCGGTGTCCTTAGCAAAGCCCGCCTGTGAATCTCCCGTGGAGTTTAGGCAGCACCGTTTCTAGACACCTAGGGGCCGCAGGTGAACTTTTAGTATCGGGGGGCCCCCCTTTGCCACAGATAATGATATTAATAATCCAAAAAATTACCATTTTTGGGCCTCCTTTCTGTTCGGCCCCAGGTTCGCTCATGCCTGTGTCCAGCCCTGAGTTTAGATGTGAGATCTTTTATTAGACCAACTAAATAGCTGGAAAAATTGTTCTTTGCACAATTTTCAGGCACAAACGCCCTTCCCTATACGTTGCCTCTGCTCCTTCTCTTCAAGGTGGCGAGATTTTTGCAAAATCTTAGCATACCTAAATGCTTGCATATCTGTATGCAGAATGCATGTGTCCACAGGCAGTTGATATACCTTCAAGGGCAGATGACTGGTTAAAAGCTGATGTGTACATAAAAAAAATTTGGACATTATGTCTTGAAAATCTGACCTTTAATCTACTCCACCATAATTCTGATTTTTCCCTTCTTACTATAGCGTTAACAAAAGATAGTCTCTTAAGTTTTGCTGTCTGGCTTCTGGCATTTTCAAACCCAAACCTTTCCACTTTAAGGTTAAGCGTATTTCCTTGTTAGGATTTGAAATGTAAAAGATTCTTAATATCAAGTTGTGTCACTTGAAGACTGATAGAAATAGAGTTAATTTTAAATGCTTGGTAGGAAAAAAAACCCCAACCATCTGTTCTTTTTGTTAGGAAATTACATGCGAGGCACCAGTCAGTAAGTGTAAGCTCAAATATGCTTTTGGTATTTGGATATTTTCTAACGATTCTTAGCCACCAAATGTCTTCATATTCAATAGATTTATAGTAATATGAGTAATGGCTAACAAATCAAAATCTCATTTCAGATGTTTGACACTAATGTTGTGCTGACTTATTGTTCTCTGTGTTGGATTTCTGATCAAATTACCCCAATAGCTGCTTGCAAGTAACTCACAAAGGGCAAAAAAAGAAAAAAAAATCAGTTAGAAATGGCATACTGAATCTTCTATTTACTGTATGTCATAGAGAAGGGGCATTTACAAATTTTAGATATGTTTAAGCATGTTAAAGGAATTTTATTTGTGAAAAAAAAATGTTGCTGAAGAAATAGCTCTTAATGTTACAGTTTCCAGAGGCTTGTAAGAAATTCAGCACGTAGACAAAAAAGCTACAAAATGTCTGTTTTTATTTATTTCTAACTTGTCATCCCATATTTTACTGTTGTTCAAGATAGTTCTGCAGCTGCAGCAATAACCAGATGCGTAATTGAGAAGCAGCTGCATGAAATTTTCATTTTTTTATGCATAAAATTGGAAGCATTAGACGAGCTTTATGTGGAAGATATGGAAAACTAAACAACGTTGTATTTTGTGCAGTCTTAGCAGCTGTGTAGAGGAGAGAAATTGCACCTTCTACAATCTCTCGGTACCCATCTGTTTGAAATTGATTTTGGGGTTGATTATTAAAATAAGAAAACACCTAGGTTTTTGTTATTTTCTAGCGTAATCTGGAAAATATGCAAAAATCTGTTTTGTTTTGTTTTTAACTTCTACAGCCCTGTTGGAAGACCCATCTGCGACATTGGGTAGTAATTTTCAAACCACCTGGCTTTGCAGAGACTACCTTTTAACAGAATGTCTTCCTGGCGGGCTCTGGGTTTCCACGCTAACGCCCTCGGTGGGGCTGCGACATAAATGTGGCTTTGCCTGTTTTTAAAACTCTGTTTCCTGGCGGCACGTGCACACTTTCCAGGTATATGTGGATCAAAGGTTCCTGATGGCTTGAACTACAGTAATATTGAAAGAGACGTCAGATGGTTTTGATGTTCATTTCGTTGTCACTTTTATTTTACTGAATTATATAGACAAAAAGTAAAATAACGGTTATTGTCCAGGAGTCAGACTTTTAACTTTTGAGTGCTCTCTCTTCCTTGACAGCTCTATTTATTTCATGTTAAGCTCCATTGTGTTTTTTTTATTCATCATTTATTTTCCCCAATATAATATTTTTGGCAGCGTGTATCATTTTTAAAGCAGTTGACATCGTATTGATCAATGTCAGCAAAATAAATAAACTGCTAGCGTCTCTCCCGCCTGCCCCTCCAAAGCCGTCCAGTTCCGAAGACCAGACACTTCCTTGCTCATGGGTATGATTGTATTGCTGTGTGACCTGTGTGCTAGTGGTGGAGTCAGATTGAGAAGAGTCCTGTAGGAGAACTACGTTGCATAAGGACTGTTTAGATCAGAGTATGACCATCCGTTTGGTGAGCTTCAGGGCATGATGAAAGAAC
This sequence comes from Alligator sinensis, assembly GCF_000455745.1. Classification (NCBI taxonomy): domain Eukaryota; kingdom Metazoa; phylum Chordata; order Crocodylia; family Alligatoridae; genus Alligator; species Alligator sinensis. The sequence continues at coordinate 919,397 of NW_005842257.1, read as the reverse complement.
CATTCATCTCAGCGGCGAGTCCTTTTCTAAGTTAAAATGAGGCAAATCTTGAGTAATTTTTGATGAAACTCTTGGGCAAAATGTTGGCATCGTTGAAGTCCATGATGAAACTTGCTGACTTCCCTGGAGCCAGGATTTCGCCTCCAGTCCTCAAGGTTTGAACCAGTGGGGTAACTTCATGGACAGTGCCCTGCCACCAGGTAGTTTGTGTACAAATGCAAGGTGACAAGTTTACAACCAACTTGCCCCTTTTTGCTGTCTCTGTCACATGGATCGTGAGTCTGGGCAGGGGTTGTGAAGTCTTAGCTTGGCCCTAGGTGGGCATAAAAAACGTATAAGTTCTCACTGAAGTTCTCCCAGCTTGTTTTCTTTCTCCGTGACCTGAGCAAATCAGAGCAAAACATTACTTGTGCTGGTGTCATTGTCCTCCAGATATGGTAATTGAGACGTGTGGAGGCAAAGGGCCAGATTTTCAGAAGCATCTGGGAATGGTGCTGCACTCTTTGATCCCCAACATGACATCCCTTGGCTTTTCAGTCCCCCACCGCTACTAGTGATGGCAACTGGATTAGCAGGCACGCCAAAATATTTAGCCCGTCAAGTTTTGTGCATCAGTTTCCTTATCTACAAAAATGAAGTTGCATAAAACCCCCATCTGAGCAGATCTTTAAATGTTTAATGCTTCACGCTCAAGAACAGCCTTGTGGTGTGGTTGGGTGCATGCTGTTCCAGTATCTTCATAAACCCCACACTTTATAATGGTTTTCAGTTGTTTTAGTTTCTGCACTGTTCAGGTTTGGGAATGTTGTACCTGGAGCTTTTAAAAACTGTTTATAAGAGCATCCTAAACACACTGTGTATCCAATTGTACCTTCCTGGGGAAATCTCTATTTACAGGACCGGTTTCAGGCATGCACACAAGCCCACGCATAAATCTATCCCTGTTCAGGACGTGACTTAAGTACGTGCCTTAAATGGGCCATAAGCATGTTCTTTCATTAAAGTATATGCCCAAGGGATGACACAGAGAAGATTTCCTGAATTGGGGAAGACAGTAGTAGATACCCAGCTGAGGAGATGGGTAAGAAAGGGTATTTCTGAGGCTGTATTACCTTTCTGCCCTGAGGTCTTAAAGGCCATTTTATTTCTCTGCATCCTTCTACCTTGCTTGGTCTTTTCTGGGCATAAATGCCCTCCAGCCTGCACAGCTCCTGAGTGCTTGTCTGGGGGGAATCATGGTGGAGAGACCACTGCTGCTGTGGCACTGGGAGATAGGTATGTATAGTGTAGATCTGGACATGCCACTCAAATTCAACCAAAAGGTGCTTGGCATCTGCGAAGAAGTGAGGAAGTGCAGTGCTTCTGAATGCTGTGCTGTGCAAAATGTTGTCTTCTAAACTCTCCTTTCATTAGCAGCAAAGCCCCCTCCTATATTATGGTGAAGAAGTGAAAACGGCTGTATTTAAACATCCAAAGAAATATAGGGTTAATATCTTTTAAAGCATCCACCTCTGACTTTTTATGTTAATAATTTTCTGAATCTTTAATCAAAGACACGGGAAGATATTTTAGCAACAGGCCCAAGTCCTCAGGCTGCCACGCACCTGTCTTTAGAAGAAGAATACAGAGTACTCCAGCTCTGTTCAAACAATGGTTGGGAGGTTGCAGATCGGGGGAGAGTCATTTGTCAGTGACAGATATCCTATTCTTTTTGACAAGCAAATGTTGCACACAACACAGAATATAGGTCAGGATGAGCCGCATCTGGTTGCTTTACACTGCTCGTTTCGAGGCAGACAGGATCTATCCATTCACTGCCCTTGAAGTCGAGTCTTCTGTGGTTTCACCCTCACAACTTCTATTCATTTGGCCTCTTTCTGGAGTACTGTAGTGGGGCAAAAATAGCACTGGAGACAGCTTGCGTTTTGTGATTGATAGGCACAGAACCGTCTCCCAATTTAAGGACCTGTTTCGGCACCTGTTGGGATCAATCAGAGGCTTCCCATTGACTTCAGTGGACTTTGGATTCACTTGGTTAAAAGCATTTTGTCCTGCTGTCACGACTGCTTTGCATTTGCATTGTATTTTTTGGAACTTCTGTTTAGGGAAGAAAAGTGCCGGATGCTTCTGCTTCGACGTAGAGCAGTAAACGCTCGCTGTGCCGAGCTCTTGTGTGCTTGTCAGTACTGAACTGCTACTGCTACACCAGTGTAGTCATGTGTGCAAAGCCCCCTAGTAAAGAACTGGCATATGCTGACATAGTAATAGTTGCCCCACGTCCCAGAATTATATCAGCCATGATGGTCAAAGCCTTTTATTGGGATAGCTGCGTCCTAGCTGGGAATTTTTCTGGCACAGGGATGTCAGCTAGGGGCTGTGGTCCTTTCCAGGGTAGCTATACCAACACAACTTAGTAGTGTGAACCAGGCCTGTGAGGGCCTATTGGATCTGGAAACCTTGCCTTTCTGTTTTGGCACTAGTAAAAATGTCAAGTGTAAAATGTGCCTTGAAATACCCGAGTTTCATCTGAACTCGGGTAGCTAGAGAGTCAGTGAATGAGGTTGGTGCCTGCCCTGATGTAACGTGAAAATTTGCTTTTGCTTGATGTGCCAAGTGTACTTCAAGGTAAGTCTAGTTCATAATTAAACCGTGTATGTAATTGTGAACAAATACTGAGCTAGTTGGTCTTGAGCTGGTAATGGGGGAAAAACCTGACTCTTCAGGCAATAGAAATCTTTTTATAGTTCTCTGACCATCATCATCATATCTTTATCGGTGCAAGCTCTGGGCTGACTTGGATTTCAGGAGTCACAATCCATCATCTTACAAAGGTCATGATATTGTCCCTTGGTGGACAGTCTGTATCAGCTATTAAATTTATAGTATACTTTATTGACTACAAACTGAAAACAAGATGAATAAACACAATTATTACAGTAGCTAGGACTGCAATGATAATTTAGTATGGCATCTCCCATATGTCCTCTTTCTGTATGTTAGCCACATACTTAACGTGCTGTTCAGATGGCTATAAAATATGTTTTGTATTATAATGCCAGTAGTAAGAATCTGTTCATTTGGATTGGTAGAAACGCAAAGGGTTTAAGCACTGTGTTGTGGCTCAGTGGAGGTGGAGGAATTTTTGTTGTAGCCCTTTGCTGTAGCAGCTGTGAAGTCCCTACCAGCCGAACTCTTCCAGATGGTGAACAGCTTGGTGAATCCAGGCTGCCTCTCTTGGAAACAGTTGATTTCCTTTTCCTCTCCTGCCCCCTCCAGATTGTGAAGATTTTTGTGGATCAGACTGGCATCAGATCCATCTGCAGAGGGGACTATTGCAGCATCCTCCCTGCTTTTGATAGCTTCTTTCTCAGTGCGAGTCTAGGGGGCCTTTGAGTTGGAGTCAAGCAAAATCTGTTGCAGGGTTTGTGTGAAAGTTAGGTCAGAGCTTATTGGCCAACATTAATATCTATGAGCAGCAAAAGTTTGGGTCCCAGCTTCCTTCAGGCAAAGAGATGAACCCATGCTGCAGAAACTGTCTTTCTCAATCAGTTGCTATCCTGTCCATAGTCCTTCTTTTCTCTTGGTGGATGTTGATGGTACCATCTGGAGTCCTCTTGTTTCCTTCATTTCTGTTTATGTCTAGCTTTTGAATGTGGCATGAGAACAGCTCTGGTTTTGGTCACTGACCAACTCCCAGCAGTAGACAGACTTCAGATGAACAAGCTACGTTTTTCAGATCTGTCAACAGCTGTTGGCAGGCTAGTTGTGGCCTACATGTGGTATGTGGGGTAGATGAGACACGGTGGGGTGGCTTTAGTGTTTCTTTTCTAAGAGACTTCAGAGGATGATGTTATCCAGCTGCTGGAAGTCACAAGATGGGTGGGATTTTGTGCAATGGCATTGGTACTGCCTCCTTAAAACCTAGGCGAGTCTGCTGCAGAGATGGAGGAGATGCATTTTCTATGTGAATGGCATGCAGGCCTGTTTCACTTTCCATGTGAACTAAGATATGTGTGGCCTGTCTGCTTTTTCAGTGCTTGGATGAAGCAAGTTGTCAGAGGCTTAGTACATACTGTACAAAAATGGTGATAAAAGTAGGTTAGCTGGAATATGACTCCTACCCCTCCCTTCATTCCTCTCTTCCTCTCTCTGCATAATTAGCCATCCTTTGTCCAAGAACTTTGGAGTTTGGGAGTGATGTTGGATAAGTCCCAAAACACCTGCCAAGATGCTTTTCACTGTATTATCTTTTTTGTGTTCATTTTGGAAGCTAACAAGATCTATATCCTGCAGGGAAAAATGAAATAGTTTCCTTTCCCCTCAATCAAAGTTACAGTAGTCTCTGGTCCTGGGCTTTCAGATTCATGCTCAGCCTTTGCACGTCTGATGTGTATGAGCTCAGGGGTCTGCTTTACATGACTGGGGCCTTGGACAGTATGGACTGGGCATGGCATTTGATGCTGTAAAGAACTGTGTTTGCTATATTCTGTGAAAACAGATGCCGAAAGAATATTGTCACAATCCTTGTACCTCTCTTGTTTCAGTTTATTTGAAACCTGGGCACTATGGATTGAAAAATAAAATGTAAATAACAGCAAATGCTAGGGTTGTATTGAGGGCTGGTGAGCTCGTGCCTGGAATATTATGCAGTACTCCGAGATGCCATAGACCTGTTGGAAGCACTACAGGAGGCGGCAGCTGGAATCGTGTAACTGGGGAAGTTAGGAAAATCGGGGTCATTTTTTCTTAGGCAAGAGGAGAGCAAGAAGGGTCGTGATTGATGTGTAAGATCCTTGTCTGTCATTAACCTGCTGTTAAATCCTATGCTTTTGAATCAGGAAAATATGCTTCTCTGACTTTTGGCTTTTCAGCAGCTCAGAAAACTCCCACTTAATGTTTGGATCAGTATCCACCTCTTCCCCCAGATCCCTGCAGTCTGGCATAACCTTAACTGGTATTTTTCAAAGGTTAGCGTAAGTTGCAAAAGCTTGTTTTATCTCGGAGGATAGGAGCAATTTACACGTTGATATTCTGAAAACATCAGCAGTTGAGAAATGTGATCATAAGAAGCTATGATTTTTTTTCCCCAGATAATCTCTTCCTAAAATGGTAGAGCAGTTTTTAGAACTCAGGATGTTCTGACATTTCCTTAATCTGCTACTTCATATTGGAGAAGGCGCTGTGAATTTAAAATATGTTTATCTACATTACTTCAAATATTTGCAGTTTAAAAAAAGTAAAACATTTCAACACACTTATGAATATGAAATGTCTCTTTATAACCCTGCTGGATTCAAATGGGAGATATTATCTAGCTGTCTGCATGATGGTATACTTTAAATGAGACTCTAACCCTCAAGAATCTCCTCATGCAAAGTATTTAGGGAAAAAGATGTCCAGGTAGGTTTTAGGGGGAAAAGATGTCCAGATGTCAGAAGTTTGATGGATTTTTTTTAAATTAAAAAAAAGCTTTTTTTTACTGTTGCAACAAAAATAGTGATGACAGTATTGCACAGACTTACTCTGTCTGCAGCCAGATTTACATGCTTCAGCCAAACATTGTTCCCCTCATTGTAAAAGGCAAGATTTTTCTTGCATTACTTTTCTTGACCATTCATCTGAATAAGATGACTCGGATTTGAGTTCAAGCTTTGTATTATAGTTTCGAAATAATATACCTTTCTGATGCTTATTGAGTAGGGGTGTGCAAAGTGGGCCGTATTCAATTCGGATTCATCCCAATTCGGAGGACAGTGGTTCGATTTGGTGATTCGGATCACTGTCCCATCAGATTCGGAGTTGGCCGAATCAAAGATACGATTCTGATTCAGAGAATCAGCGTTTCAGCCATAGACACAGCTTTATATGTTTTTTCTACATACCTCGAGGTACCAGAGCACGGCTCGTGAACTTTGAGATGGTGGGGCAGATGGAGCATCCCACAGGAGTACAGGGTGGGGTGCCCCACATGCTCAGTACTTCCAGTCCACTTCCGGGTTTGCTGCCGAGCATGCGGGGGGTCCCCTGCCCCCCCAGCTCGGTGATCGGCCGCAGGGGGACCTGGACTACCCCCCCAGACCCAGGAGGCACCAGTCACTAAGCCGGGGGACAGGTGGGGAGTCCCCCGCACTTTCCGTGGCAGATCCAGAAGTGCTTCTGGTCCACTTGCGGGTCTACCTACTGCACTGGGGACCCCCCACGCTCCTGTGGGACGCTCCATCTGCCCCACCATCTCAGCGTTCACGAGCCGCCAGCTACCTAGAAGTAAAGTATATAGAAAAAACATATAAAGCTGTGTCTATGTCCGAATCGTCGGATCTCTCCGACTCGATTCGGAGGATACTGATTCGATTTGGAGAGGTTAACGGGTCTCCTGATTTGATTTGGATTTGGCGATATGGCCACTGAATCGGGCCAAATCTCCTCCAAATTGAATCAGCGACAGAAGCTTCACACAGCCTTATTGTTTAGTACTGCATTATGCCCAGCGTAGCTCCAGGATTTTGACTGAAGGGAAAGAATGGCCCGATCTCTGCCCTGAAAAGTTTACAGTGTAAATATTTGATGTAAAAAAGTGGGGTCAATAAACAATAAGAAGGAAGTGGGCTGGGAGAAGGCAAGAATTACATCAATATAATTATATGGTTCCTAGGACAGGTTAAGAATTCCCCTGCATGGGCTCCTGCCCCTGGAAAATGTAACGTTTTTGGCAAAAAGAAAAAAATTACAGTACCTGGAAAACTGTGATTCAGAGATGTTGCCATGGTGCTTTTGAGAGATGTACTCTGGGTGTTTCATGGTCCCATTCTCCTCTGTAGGCAAAGCACCTTGCTCTAAGTGTCTGTTCCATGATGCAACATGATTTGTTCTTGTTGCCGTAGATCAGTGTGTCCTTACTTTTTTATTTGGGGTCACCTTAAGATGGAATAGAGTCCGATTTGTTCAGTGGCATTTCCACAATTTATCTCCAGTAAAATGTTGCATTTATTTTGTTTTCATTTGGATAAAAGGGCAGAGCCGGTGGCACACAAGGCGTCTTGTACAGGATTAAACATCTTGGAAAATGCTTCTCATTCATATCAACATGTAGTTGCATTTTTCTGCTGTAAATGGTAGGTTTGAGTTTAACTTCTATTTTCCATTTGAGGCATTATGTCAAATGGTTTTAATAATCATAGATATGTAGATAAATTCTCCTGCTTATTTATGGGTTTTTTTTCCCTGTGACATTTTGCATTTGAGGTTCAAATTCAGATAGTTAGGGATATACTTACCTTTAAGTATTTGAAGGCAGGGTACAGATGCACCTTGTAGACTAACTGAATCAGATGTATATGCTTTCATGAGCAATACCTCACTTTTTAAGGTATCCCATTGATTTTAAAGGGATTAAGTCATGTGCTTAAGTAAATCGTTGAATTGTGACGTGTTTGCATGCCGTAAAACTGTTCACTACTATATCTTTTTTTTTTACTGGAATAGCAGTGTTTTAATGTCTTACCTTGAAACCTTTATTTTCTTCTCAAAATCTTCAGTATGAGAGACTCCTGCATCCTTCCGATTCTAGCTTTTGTACAGCTTTATCATCTGTTTCAAAGCTTAGACCATACCAGACTAAAATGAAACAAGATTTATCGCTGCCCATTTTTTTTTAAGTCTACTTCTTAAAATGTATTTTCCTGCATATATTCTATCAGTACACAGCATCACCTGGAATATTAAACATTACTTTAGAACACGTTAGTCCAATGAAGAAAGAAAAGAAAAGCTAAAACAGTCAACTTTGTGCGACAAGAGAGAAACTTTAAGGGCTAGAGTAGGAAGTAATGTGTGAGATGGTCTAAGTTGCACTGAAAGAATCTAAGTTGGTGCGGCACACACGGTGATAGTCCATAAAAGGGTGCAATTAGGGTCACATTCAAAAGTGTGTGGTGCAGTGTTATTCTGGAGCGTCTTGGATACCTGTGCATTGTTTTACCTAATTGGATCCCTTTCCTCTGACTCCTCATCAGATAAATTATGCTCCCAGAGACCCCCATGGAGTCACTTGCAGCCATTTGCCAGGATATAATTTATACTACTTCTTGGGTAACTCTTGAACTTGACCTCAGAAAGGAGGAGGTTAGAGTAGATGAGGAGGCAAAAATGTGAACAAAACATCATGCAAAATATTTTCCTGGTAGAGAAAAATGGGCCTATTCCATACCTGACACTTCAATAAAATCTGAAACTATTTTCTGCCCTCTAGAGAAAAGTAATAATATACTGTGGCATTCTTTGCAGCAGTTACCTCCTCAAATTTATAAACCAGGCAGACACAATTAAGCGACTCAGCACAAGAGTTGAGAAGTGTGTGTTTTCCAGCATGCTAAAAGCAACTTGCTGACCTACAGTTAATAAAATATTAACCTGTTTTTTAATATTTGTTGGAGTGTCAGGGAGGGCACAAGGTTTTGAGGATTAATAGCAGCTGCCATTAGGGTTATGTTCAGGTTGCATATTTCTCATTCAAACAGCTGTGCGTCTGAACCTAGAAACTCTTTAACTGGATCACAGTCATAAAACCAGCGTGTAGAATTGCCCGTGTGCAGCTGACAAGTTTGATGCTCATTTGATTCAATCTTCTTTCATTTAAACTGATAGGTATCCAAAGCATGCTGTGCATAAAGAAAATGGACACCTGAGATGTAGGCTCATCTGTTCTGCTCAACCTTTAATGTGCTCAAGCATTTTTGTACTTTATTGATTCAAAAACATTTATATATTGCTGCCCATTTTGTTCTCTGCCCACACAGTAGCTGTTTTATTCCTGTTTTCTTTTTTTTTAATTCCTATTGAGCAGTGAAGCAGTGTATCACTCATGTAGAAAGCTACGCATTCCAAGTTTGCATGGTGTACGGATTCTCGTAAACCACACTTTTTCTCACTGCCATTTTGGTATGTGTAATTAAAAAAAATAAAAATAAAAAAGGACCTCTGGGATATTGATTCCAAGCATATTGCCGACTGTTGCAAACGGAAGGAGCAGTTGAGCTCTCTTAGGAGTTGTTTGTCTTGAGCAACACCTGAATGAAGCTAACCTCCTATTTTTAGGGCCCAATTTGTTGTTGGCGGTGGAAATCCCTCAATGCCTGGAGCATCTCTACCACGACTTGTTGATGGGTCTTGAGGTAACTTAAGAGTCCAATCCTTGAGCCACAGATCCATTCACAGAAGTTGCAGATCTTTTTTCAGGAGAGAGTAGGTGAGGTTTCTCCTCTTTGTCTTTCCTCCACTCTCTTTTCTACTTTGAGGGCAAGATGCTTTACCTCGAAGTGGGCTGCCATTTGGTTGAGGTTGCAGCACCATTAGACTCTGTTAGCTTCCAGCTCCTCCCAGCTCTTGATGTCAGCACCAGTTTTCTTGAGATATGCCCTTAATGTATCCTTGTAGCGTTTCCTCTGATCACCACAAGATCTCAGGCTGCAACTAAGCTGAAAATAGAGCACTTTTTTGGGAGTCGAGAGTTGGGCATCCATATGCATCCATTCAATGAAGTTGGTTCTTGAAGGTTCAACTGATTCAGTGACTAGCTTCAGGAAGGATGCTGGCACTTGTGTGGTGATCCTCCCATTTCATGCAGAGGATTTTCTGGAGGCATCATTGGTGATGCCTCTCCAGGCTCTTGAGATGATGACTGCAGGTTATCCACGTTTCTCATCCATAGAGGAGAGTGGGGATGAGGACTGCATAGTAGACCTGGAACTAGATGTCTTTCCAGAGATTGTGATTAATAAAAACATGCCAAAGCAATTTCTTGAAGGAGACACTTGCACACCAGATCCTGTATTGGATCTTCTCATCAATGCTCTCTCTCCAAGAGAGGTGGCTAAGGGAAGTGCTCGACTACCTACAGGATGTTTCTCTCAGTGGTAATCCGCATGATGATAGAGTACTTCGGTCTTCTCAATGTTGAGAGGGAAGCCCAAAGTGCAGTAGCCTTCTGTGAAGAGATGCAATGAGCTCTTCAAGTTTATCCTCAGTGTGCTGGGATGGCACATTCATCAGTGTATTGAAGGTCAAGGATGGTTGTCAAACAGCTAGGTCTCGTTCAGCCACCCCTTCACCTGCTACAGCTGCCCTGGCTGCCAAGCTGAAAGTCATAAGTATAGATTTTATTAAGTTTTCGGGTTTTTTTGACTGGGTCTGGATTTTTTTCAAACTTTTTTCGTTGAGGTTGGTGTTGAGGAGCTGTTGGAGTTGCCCTTCTCCTTTCAGAAGCTCTTCTGCCATCCATAGCAAAGGAGCAACTTGAGTTGCTGTTGCCATCCAAGTTTCACCAGAGCATCAACTGTGACATTAAACAACCTGTTGAAAGAGGAGACAGAAACTCTCTTGTAGGTGGTGTTTAGTACCCCTGAGTAATTCAGTGTCTTAGAGCTTATTCCTGTGTAGTCAAGAGTAATTCAGCAAGCTGGATTCAAATTTTCGAAAGGAGGTAAAAGCTAACGTGGTAGAAGAGACTCCTGCGCGAGTCTACAGTTCATTGATATCTTCAGTAATATCCAAAAAGATGGAGGAAATTTTTTGCATAAATATTTAGGGGGAAAAAAGGATCCAACACCCTGTTTGAAAGGACAGGATTTGTAACTTGCATTTGATAAGCTCCATTCATTAGTTTGTAGTCTTGGTGCTTTGTCTTTGTCCGGTATTTTGAAATCCATTTACTTAAGAAATACTGCAAATTATAGGCTATTTCATAGACAGGCATTTTCCTGCATGATGATGGATGACTTTATGGCATATTAGATGGCATCTAATGGGTTGATTCTAGGTCCATTGACATCAGTGGAAGGACTTCATAAACTTTGGTTAGGATTATAACTTTATCCTTTAGTGTCTTTATTTAGAAAAGATGGAGAGCAATCTGTGGATCCTGGTGGAAATCTTACCTCCTCTTTAGTCTCTGAAAAAGTATTACTCTGAAAATATGCTGAGCACTCAGTATCTATATTGTGTAT
>NW_005842257.1:905126-908366 GCF_000455745.1 Alligator sinensis | reverse complement strand
GTTCAGCTTTTGCAAACTATAGAAATTCCTTACATAGGATTTTCATAAATGGTTAATCTCTGATTTTTTTTTCACTAGTAGTGTAAATCCCTGTTGTCTTGGAAGGATAATATATTTTAAAATCATGGGATGTTAAAATCCTGGCCCTGTTCACGTGAATAGGAATTTTGCCGTGAACTACAAGCAAAGCAGGATTTTACCCTTGCTTTCATAGCTTAGAGATGCTAGTGCCACCATTTTGTAATAGGGATTCAAATACTCCCTCAAGACAGCTCAGGTGAAGAGTTGTGATGTACTAAAATACACCTGGAGCTTTTGGTTTTCTGGCATTTTTAACAATCGTTTGGCTATGAAGAAAGTCCCTGCAGGAGTGTCTGAGGTCCTCCGCTTTACATGTATTGTGGTGTTTCTGTTTGTATAGTGGATTTTGAGTAGATCAGTGCACAGTATCTCTTTCTGCGGCGTGCCAGTATTCAAAATAATCTTTTTTCCTTTTTGGTTTTTAAACTACATTCTGTACATTGCGTGGTGTCTTTTCTTGAAAATCTTGTTTCACGAGAACAAGAGAGCAGCTTTGTTTATAAATAAAGAACTTAGACATAGATGAGGGAATGAAGAACCTTTAATAAAATATTTTCCCTTTTCAACTTTAGTTCAACTGGGAAAATCAATTTTTGGTTCTTCAAGCGCAAAGAAAGATCAAAAGGAAAAACTGACAATCTAACCAAAAGGCTAGGTGTGATGCTCGGCTTCTGGTCCTATTCCCTAATGTGTTGTGTACCAGCACATTTCCAAGCAGAATACATTTACAGCAGAATAAGGGTGTTTTTGCTCCCTGCCCCCACCCCCCAATGAACTTTGTTGAGAGCCAAAAGTATCCTGAATGCAAAACTTGCAAGAGTGCTTTAGGTTAATTTTTGTGGCGATCACATTTGATTCAGTAGCATATCTTGTTAAGGTATGGTTCCTTCTCAGATGCTATGGAGGCTGGGTTTTCTGTTTTTTTTCAGTGAATTATATTTTTCCTTTAAAAAAATAAAATGTGATTTAGTTTTATCAGTGCGTATTTATAAGAGGAGCACATTTAGGTATCAGTAGTAAAAGTGAGACGGGGACTTCCTAAAGAGTATTGAAGACTTTGTCAAGGGTGCTCTTTATCTTAAACCTGCATAAACATTTATAAAATGAACCTTGACACACTTTTCTTTTAAGCTAAATGTTCTCGAGGCAGATTTTTGTGTGTCACAAAATAACCGTGGACAAAAGTCTCCCTTAGATAGGTAATTTCCATTAGCAGAAACAAAGTACCAAATCTGATTACTGAGCATTACATATTAAAAGTAAGTAAAAATGAGTCTGAAGGTATACTTAGGTGATAATTGTGATATCTGTGGTCTTTGCTAATTTTCAGTTTAGTTTGAGATAGAAATGGACTGTACACAAGAATACATGGGCCAGCTTCTGGCCTCAGTTACAGCTGTGCAGGCAGTGTTCATTTCCGTAAGTTTAGAACCGTACGTTAAATGCTTCTGTTTGCCTGTATCTTGGACTTTGTACTTTGGTATGCCTTGAAAAAGGGAAAAAAAGAAAGAAGGCAAAAAGGAAAAAAAGGAAGAGGCAAAAATACATATGCAGAATATTATTTTCAAACACAGACAACCTCCACTTGTTTAAAGTGATTAGTAAGTTTAGGCGGCAGCTACAAGGGCATAAAAGTATGGGTTTTCTCAGAAAGCAAATCCTCGCCACCTTTGAAAAGTAGGCTTCTTTAAGGTTTTTCCAGATGGACACCAAAAACACTAGCCCGTTTTGAAAATTCAGGCCTTATATGATTTCTAAACCAAACATCTTCAAATGTCGTGAATCTTGGTGCCCCTTACTGAGGACTAACTGAAGATATGAAAACAGAGTAAAAGAAAAAATGAAAGCAAAACAAATGAACAAACATACATGCAAGAATTTGCCCAAGTATTGCAAATTTTTTTTATTTTTTTTTTTTGCTTCCTGCTTTGCTGAATCAAATGTGTTTGAACAGATTTTCTTTTTTTAAGTTAATGGGTAAGTTCAGTTCATAGCTAACTCTACGCACCTATGTAATTGCTCATCTGGATTGAAGGTAAAGTTAGCTCAGGAATAAATTTGACTTGGTGTCTCTTCTGATCTCCATAGAATATACATTATTCTTCAAAACAGAACAAAGGTAGTTTGGTTACATTTTTACTTGTTTTTAATATGTAATGCTCAATAATCAGATTTAGTACTTTTTCTGTTAATGGAAATTACACTGATTTGCTAGACATGGTAAATCTTAATTCCTGTTGCAACAGAATATTCGGAGTGATAGAAATGATCAAATTACTTAGAAAAATGTTAATAGCCATGGCATGGACCTGATCCTGTCGCTCTTACTCGTGTGTGACAATAGTTCCAATCACGATCGGGCTTTCAAGAACCTTTATTTTTCTATCTGTTCATGTAATTGCTTGCATAACAAAATAGTTCCTTGGAGATGTCAACCAAAAATTGCCAACTATGCCTTCCTGGCCTATAATGTGAAGGAAGTGACATTGCAATACTTCACCGCTGTGTCTGGGGCAAGAAAGCAGAAGTTTGCTATGGGTCTTTGCTGGACTCTTCAGTTTCCTTTTTGTCTCTCTTTCTTTCTTTTGTCTTTTCTTTCCTTTCATTAGGCCCAGGCAGTCGAAGGCTTTGTGAAATGCTTATTGCATGGAGCACGCATCACTAATTTGGATGGCCAAGGTCAGTGCTTAAGATGTCTTGTTCTCTCCATCAACACCTCTTCTTTACTTCTGGCTAGCTCTTTTCTCTAGAGCGCTGACGTACAGGGCTATGAAACATCTCTCGTTCCTCAGGGAAATTACTTTATTTCACAAGATGGTTCAGGTTCATCACTCTTTGACTTTTTTTCTCTCTGAGCTGCCACCTCTCTCTTGCCCCCCTTGCTGTTTTTCTGGGTTACGGATACATAGAAAATGTTCTGTCCCTAAGGACAACGGTCCTTATTCTTTGTTCTGCTCTTGCTCTGGTTTAGCCTTTATAGCCTTGGAGGGTGGAGCTTTTCATTTGCCACACAGGCTATTAATCCTCAAAACTCTAGGGTTTTGTTTTTAACTGTGTAGTAATCCATTTCTCTTCAAATACAATCCCCTGTATTGAAAACCAGGAATCTGTTGATTCTTCAGTGTTGCTTCGGGCTGCAACTAAGAAGCTAACCTCAAT
>NW_005842257.1:903068-904801 GCF_000455745.1 Alligator sinensis | reverse complement strand
TGCTGCTTAAAAGTTCCTTAGGCAGATGCAGACTGAAGCCTGCAAGTGTCATCTGAGTTAATATTAGAAAAACCATTTAGTGTTTAGAATCGTTGTCTCAAGAAAACAACTTGATTGTGGATGTTCAGTTTCAGATGAGTGGTAATGAAGTAGAAGAAAATTATCGTGCACATTATCCCATTTCGTTTCTCATTTATCCAATAAAATTGGCTTTAAAACTCGAGTCCTAGAGGCTGCGTACCCGATTTACTTTGAAGAAAAATCTCTCTGTCACTACTTAACCAAGACAACTCTGTGTTGTCACCAGCTATAATATTGCCTCTCGTTATACTTTTGTAACCGTAGGAATTTCAGATTATAAAAAATAGGTAAAATGTTTTGAATTTCTTTGCATTCAAGTGAAAATTGACATCTTGTTTTTTTTAAATGTCATTTTGGGGGCAGTTATTTTAATCCAAGTCGTAAAACAGTCTGTGTGCTAATTGGACTACAGTTGAGAAATACGTTATTTTGTACTTGCAGAATTTTGAGCAGTTACTACTTAGATGACATTTGAGATGCCCCTGCATCCTTTCTTCTTACAACAGGAGGTAATATAATAATATTATATATTATATAATATATAATTATATTATATATAATATTTATATATAAATATATATATATTTATATATATTGCTGTATATAAATTTAATTGCTATTATGAAGTTGCCAGAAGACCATGATAAGGGATCTTTTTGAGCCATGTGTTTTACAAGGCCTTTAAAAGATGATTTCACAGCTTCAGTTTCCATTTCAAGGACCCAGTCCTGTATCTGGTCTGTGTGAGCAGACCACACATCCGGTTGAGTGAAGTAGACCTGCAGCAACATGATATTTCAGGTCTATTCTGTTTTATAGATCCAACATATCTATGATGTTTTAGATGAGAGAGAGATTAGAGGAAGATTTTCTTGCTGCTTATATCGTCTCAGGAAGAAGCCCATACCACATTCAGGACTCTCCAATACGGACCTCACATGTGGTAGGTGCCGAAGGGACCATCATTCAAGAACTGGGCTGTATAACCACACTTGCAGAAGTTCAATGAGCTGATGCATCACTTGGCATGAATCTATTGTCCTGCAAGACAAACAGATGCCTGTGGACATCACATAAGGATTTGATCTATGGTTGAGTCCCCAGATGATGCTATAGGCAGCAGGGTGGATATCATTCAAATGCATGGAAATGTATATACGTTTTTAAAATAAACATACCTCAATATCCAACTGGCAGCGTATTAGTTAATACTACATCTAATTCCTTTCAGACATCCCAGAAGTGGCCGTCAGGAAGGATTTGAAGGTGTCCCCTACTAATTAGCGAAATCAGAACCACTTTGTGTGATTATTTAGAAACTGCTACCTTCATTGAGACCAATTTTCAAGTAGAAATTGGTTGATTTCTTTTAGTTCAAATAGCTATCATTCCTGGGTGACTTTACAGGTTCATCTTTAAAAGCAAAAGGAACAAACTTGAAGTCAAGAGGTGTACTTTTCTGAAGTGGTATTCTACTAACTGGTGCTGCTTGATTTTTTTGTCTTCCCCTTACGGTGTTTCTGTGCAACATCATTCTGCATCTTGATTCCTGTCAAATTTACTAATGTAACATGTCAACACTTTCCACACACTTGTGTCATGTCGGCCACACTGCAGGTTGTTGAAAATCTGAAATAAATGTTGGTGTGAAA
>NW_005842257.1:895172-903037 GCF_000455745.1 Alligator sinensis | reverse complement strand
CAGGAATACTGAGAAGAGGAAAGGAGCACAGCTGACCACGGAAATCTCTTCTCTGCTTATTGTGTGCACCTCAAGTATCAAATGCTTCGCCGAGGAAATTTTTTCCAGATTCAGGGCTCATTTTCATACAGGTCCAGCAGTGTAGTCTACCTGATGCAACATCCAAAATATGTCATGGTGATTAAACTGAACTGTAGGAAAATACAGAATGCTGCTTCAGAGATTCATAATAACCATGGAATAGAGATGGACCCTGGTATCCTCTGAGCAATTTTCAAAGAGCTGATGCTGCTTCTTTTGTAGTGATAGGTAAAAAGACCTACTAGGATCAGTAGTCACTAGAAGCCTTCTGTAGCAGGTGAAGACTTGTGGTTTGGAACCGCTGGAGGAGAGTTTTGTAGTAGCTTCAACTCTGCCCAGTATATTGGTGATTTATAAAATAGCTTCCAACTGGTGTTCACCCCACAGGAAAATCCATATTTAGTACTCCTAGGTGCTTATTGTAGTGCAAATAATAAAAATAAGTTCCACTTCAAATAGATTTCTAAGAAAACATTGGTCTTTGTGTTCATGAATAGCACTGAAAGACCAGTTGGTACCAGGTGAAGTAAAACATGGGCAGTAATAAAAGACTCCATTCTTTTGTTGAGACATTCAAATGTTTGTATCAGTAATTAAATCCAGGTTTAAACATTGCTGATATTTATTTGATCCTTTTAGCAGGCCCAAGGAGCAAACAGCTGTAGAGCCCATCCTACACTCTGCGCGGGCCGGGAGCGATCCGGGCCCTTTTTCGCGCCGCGCGGGCTGTGGCCAGCAGCCCAGGCACGCTGGGTCGGAGAGAACAGGCGACACGCTAGAATTAGTCACGGACGCGTAATGGTTGATTTAAGATTATTTACTTACATTGAAGATGGTCGCGGTGCAGGCAGGAAAACTTGCTTGAGTTGCAGTTACAGATAGAAAAGAAGAGAGGCGGACTAGAGTTCCTTCCCGTGAACATTCTTCTAGCCCATCCGGTTGGAGGCTCTAAACCGCGAGCCCGTCACGCCAACCAAAGAAAGTACTCGAAGAAAAGAGCTCTGAATAGACTCACACGAAGTTTGCTAGGCTCCGTGGAACTTGTGCGCGCAGGGAAGAGGGATACGTCGAGGATTGCGCTCGGCGACGGGGAGAGGCTAGAGGCTGATCAGGCCCCTGTTGCCTTCTTGATATTCACACTGGGTCCAATAGGCTCCGCAGCGCTTAGAGATCTTCACGAGACGTGAAGTCTCCTCCTCCTGGTGTTCGTGGAGTCCTCCAACTTGGGCGGAAACCACTCAAGCTTTTTATACGGCTAGCAAGCCAATCACTAGCCGCCACGTGGGAATAATTTAGAACTGGCCAATGGTGGGGCACAAATTTGAATACGAATGGCGGGAACTCCTTGCAACGTGCACTTCTGTGCTGCAACAAAGAAATGCACCCTGCAAAGAAAGCTACTGGTGGCGGGAATTCTTTTGCACCGGGGTTCTCCTCTGCAGCAGAAAACTCCACCGTGCAAAGAAGCTGCAATTTAGCGGGGACAATTTAGCAGTGCCAAAGCACTCACAAAACAAAAATCACACCCTTGGGTTGTGACACGCTGGAGATAGAAAGAGACTGAATTGGGAAGGGTCTGCATATTTGTCCCACAAGGGACACATCTTCTCTGTTGTTAAACTAATTGACCTACCCTACCTCGCAGCTTCCACGCTCAGCAAGAGCAGAGGTAGAGGCAACAAGAAAGGAATCAGTCGGTTCTTTGAGAAGGGAGAATGAGGCACTCTTACCCAGCCCTGTGAGAGAACCAGTATTTGAGTTTAAAGTGCATGTAATCGATATTTTATTTGAGCTATAGAGATATAGAGGGGGGTGTGTGTGTATGTATATGCACTTATAGATGTGTGTGTGTGTGTGTGTGTGTGTGTGTGTATATGTGTATCAGCTCTGCAGGATGATGCTTTGGGGGAAGTGAATGCTTCTGTACTCACTAACATGACCTCGGTACAGCACCATTTGCCTTCCTTACACCCTTCAACCTCTTGAATGCCCACTGGCCTGGTAAAAATTGTTTTACTTCATGCACAGAGCAGACATGCTAAAGGCACGTAGAATCTATAGCTTAAATACTAGCCTGAGTGTTTCATATCCACTTTATATACAGTATGTGTGGGGTTTATGGAAGAGCTTTTTTCTGTTTGCCTCCCAAACACTTGCAATTATTTTCAACATCTGTCATGCTGGGAACAGAAAGCGCCGGATTGACAGAAGTGTACAACTGTGTCAATATTTTACCACAGTTGAGTTGGTTTATTCTACAGGAGCTGTCTTTTCTCGCCAAATGTTGTCTGTTGAATCTCTCCTTTGGACTGTGCCTTTTTGTGGCTATAAAAGGCTGATGCACTTTTGCGTTGCATAGGGAAAAACATAGCTCCGAGGTATTTTCAAAGTTACCCCTGCTTTGGGGGGAAGGCGCACAGGGTGCCATTTGGGTGTATTCCTGCTTTTGAAGCACTATTTGAAAGCTATAGGACTGAATGTCATGCATCTCACCAACCAGCTGCAAATATTAGAATGATTCATTTGTAATATATTCTGCAAGAGATGTTTTTGCATGTTAGATCACATCAGTCGAAGGAATGGTCTTATCTGTCATTTAAATGATAAATGATCAAATAAGAAAAAGGGCGCATGGAGTATTTTTTACATGTATGTTAACATTCAGATCCCTGCAGTTCTGAGTAGACGCTCCTCTTGCTTTGTACACTTAGGTTGCATTAGCATTAACAGACATTAAAGGCATTTATAGATGTGCGCAGGGGGGGAGAGTACACTTTAATTAGCATGGCTCCACTCCAAGAGCCATGCTAATTAAAGCGGCCAGAGTGTCACCTGTATCAGCATCCCCGCACTGAAAAACGGCAACGGGGGTGCTTTAACTAAAGCTCATCGAATGCCTCCACTGCCATAGTTAAAGCACCCCCGCTGCCCCGTTGTGACACTGGAGTCTGCTGGAGAACAGTAATTACCTCTGTTAATCAAGTCTGTTGCAACGTGCTGTAATTACAGCATGTTGGAGCAGCCTCCACGCACGTGTATAGGACCCATAAATCATTAAATTAATTGAACATTACTTATTTAATCAAGTAGGAAAACCAAAAATGTGACAGAACTTTTAACAAAATCAGCAAAAAAAAAGTGTGGGGGGGGAGGAATTAAAATAAGATCATTGTACTTGTAGTATTTATAGTCAGTAAAAAACTGTTATACTTTAAATCTGCCTATTTTATAAGTGAGTAACTTCTTTACTCTGATATTTCTCTAAGTCAGGAGTTTAAGCTGGGTGGGCGCAAATGTTGCTGGTGGTTAAGGAGAAGAAATCAGCCACGTGAATGTGAATTTTCAAAGGTTGTTAAACATTTTCTGTTCCCTGGCTTACCCTGGATATAGACTTGAAATGTCTTCTCACTAAAGATAAAATTGACAAAATTGCATCCTTGGGAGTTGACAAAATTGTAGTTTATGGTATTTTTGAATACAAGAAATCCTGTGCGACAAATTTACAAATAAACATACTTTAGAGAGGAGTTCAATTCCCTGTGCCAAAAAAGTAATGTCCTATTTGCTGGGCTATAATATGTTTATGGAGTTGTTTAAAGTTTTGTTTAGCAAAATCTGATGTCAGTCTCGTCCCCAAGATATGGTCAGGTGATAAACACTGTTTATATTCTTATAAATGAGTGGGTATATGGACGAGTGGATAATCTGTTTAATTTGGGCATTTCTAAGCGGTGTTACCAGGCTAATGGTCTGTGTTCTTGGTTCCTAATTTCCAAAGAAGAGAATAAGGACCACGTAGCACCTCTGCTTTGTTTCCAATAGCAGAAAATGCCCGTGATGGGGTCCCCATGACTGCAGCCTAGGATTCCCTTGGTCATTGATATATTTATCTTTTGGACATCCCTGTGAATCAGAGTTTATTTATCCCATTTTTTCAGCTGGGAACTTGGTTATAGAGTTGCCCAAAGCTACACAAGGAAGTGTGTAACAGAGATGGGAAGAGGGCCACCCTGTCCCTCAAGGTACTATCCTAGCATTTCTCTGTTTGATTGACAATTCAATTCTACGTATACACGTTACCAAGTCAAGACAGTGAATCCCATATAGCGCAGTTTGTTCAAGAGCATAACCATATGGACGGACTCCTACCTTGTTCTGTATAGGAGGATCCTCAGAGCTGTGTGAAGTCTCCCTGCAGGACAAGGCCCTTAAATAATTAAGCAGTTAGATTTTTTTGACTAGGGCTGTGATTAACCATCTCACCCTGAGGCCAGCAGGCGTAGGAAGTGTATGAATGGAGAAACATTAAGAAAGTGACGGCAACTTAGCTAGATGTGTAGGGACACGGCTGAAGTTTAATTTCCTCCATGTCACTGAAACCATATGCAATTTTTTTTTTAGTTCACAAAGATTAGAAAATTACTTTTAATTCTTACTTATCAGGCACCATATGGCTATGCTATAATTCGGCCTTCCCATGGAGCTTCATGTGCGTATGGAAAATAAAATTAATTGGATATCACACCCTGAAATCTATTATTAAGTTAATAAAGCTAACAGCTTGTGGGGTGTCCTCATGCACAGCATGATGCAATTGTATATAATAACAAGCAACTATTTATAACTCCATGAGAAAACTGAGAGAGCAAAGAGGGGTCAGGAGATAACAGGGACGGGGTTGAAGTGTGACATGATGGTGTTTGAGTGCTTGGAGTTAAACACGCAGTGTGTATTATTGCGGAGATAATTGTGGTCAGAGTTTGATTCACTAAACAAGATTTCCTGTTAGTTTCAGAAATTTAAGTCTTTATATGTCCTTGATTTCCTCATTCTAGGCCAGGAGAAACCAGCTTGGCCAACGTATCGTAATATGCAAGTGTTGGAGGCTGATAGCCACGTTGGGGCCTAGGATCGTATGAAGTTTAGTAGCAGAATCTGACCTCTTTGTTTTTCATCTGGATCTCTTCCAAACATTTAAACAGTCCTTGTGTGAGTCCATAAAACGTGGATTTTTTTTCTTCTTTATTTTGCATCCCATAACAAGAAGGGATTCGAGATTTTAAATGATGCCTGCTTTGTAAAGAGAGAACATAAAAGTTTTGACTGTAAAGTGTAATGGGGAACTAATGTGGTATTTAAAGAGCGATGATCAAAGACAGAGGGCTTCAAAATCGTCGTGCTGTGAAGAGTGTAGTGAGGCTGGTACTTCAGCCTCTACCCAGCCTACCTTATTTAGTTCCCACCGTTGCTTCCCCACTATTGTCTCTAATGTTGAAAGCAGTGTTTGGGCTCTTGCACGTTGTCATGTCAAGTTCTTGTGGATCACAAAGGAGAGACCTAGTTACAGGGCATACTGTATGACTACAGCTGAAGGAGCACGAATAATTCTCTTGCTCTGTGGCCAGGGGTATTGGGAGAACCAGAGAAAAATATCCATCACATTTATTAAAGGTTTGAATGCCGTTAGAAAGTATACTTGGGGGTTTTTTAAATAAAGTATGGTATTTTAAATGCAAGTGCATAGGTTAAAATTTGAATTTGACAATCATTTTTGGCAAATTTTACATATTCTGATTAAGGACAGCACTTCAGGCCCGTACCTTTTTGGGAATTTAAGAAGGTGCTTAAGAGTTGTTTTTAATATGGCGGCTTTTTTTGAACTGTAGCCTTATGTAAAGACTATACTGGTGTAAAGAGGCAGCAGCAGTCTTGTACATCTTCGACATGCATGTGACCTCAAGTGTAGTTAGGATGGGGAAAATGGATCTTCTCTGTTGAAGATGCCCGTCGTTACAGATTGCTGAAAATGAACAAAGATAGTGCAGAGGAAGAAGTGTAAAAGAAAAAAAAAACCGGAAGAGAAGCAAATGCATGGAGGGCTCATAAATATTTCTGTTAGCTTTTTAACCTGGACTCGAAAGACTAATGTATATAAGTGACTTCTTTGAATGGCTGGCATATTCTATACGGGAGGTGACGGGGACTGGTGAAGCAGGTCAATACTGCTCTGGCCATGTGCATTTGACACACAGGATTGTCTAAAAGCTTTTTTCTTAGCTCTGAACATATTGTCATCAACATTATCATGATTAATGAGCTGTCCCTTTTTATGGAACAGCAGAGTCTTAAATGGCATGCTATATCCATTGAATTAAATATTGAATAATAAAGACCAGCAGATCCCTGCGCCAAATGTCTTTTCCGAGCTGTTTGCTGCTATTATTTTGGCCACGACTTCTATTTTCTGTGTTACGAAAGTAAACAAAAGCAAGTGCAGGATGATAGAGCATCCACTGCTTTATTACTAGCTCTTAGTTTATTATTGGTACTAGCTTATATTAAATTATAAAACAGCAGTGCATGCTGCAGATGAAGCTTCATCTCCTTACAGTAGTTAATATTTACCAGTTGCCTTAGGGGCGAAATATTTCTTTTTTGTACTGCTTAATACAGTAGTTTTGTATTAAATGAAAAGCTAGATACCATGAAAACCAACATCAGTAATCCCAGAAAGGTTTTCAGCAAACGGTGCAATAAGATATATTCAAAAACAAATATGCTCACAACTGTGGTTGCAGCATTTCTGTATTTAATTAATACATTATTTTTTATCTGCATTAATTTTTATCTCTCTCACTGTCCTTTACATCTAGCAAACTCTTTATGCAGTAAGGTTTCTAGGTCCATTTTCTGAGTGGATGCAGTCTGCTATCTAGGTTTTTGGTGGCACTGAACGTGAATACCAGGCATTGACCAGAAATCTCAGATGAGTCTTTACTAGACTAAAAAGAGACATCATAAATAAACCTCATCAGATTTTTCATCTTCGCTTTTATTCCCCATTTTATACTCTTTGGCCCTTGTATAGGTGGTCAGCACATTGCCTGAGCATCCCTGATATCTGACTTTCCCACCCTCAGGATTTAAATGATTCATAGGCTTCATTCAGGCCTTCTGCACAATCAGAGGTTACTGTCTAGTTTTCCACCGAGGATTCATGCTGAGCATTGGTTGTCTAATAGGTAGAGCAAGCACTCCTAAGCAACGCAAGTTTTATTGGAGCTAGTGTTTATCGTTATCAGGGTATTTCTAGTATTCCTAGTTCTCTAAACAGGAAATATTGCAGTAAACTTAAGTACAGTGGGTGGTAAATAGGCACAACTTAATACAGTCCATTTTACTTTCTCTAGTGTATATTTTTTATTTTGTTGTTATTTTTTCCTGCTTGAGACTCATAAACACTTTACATGCTGTGGTTGTCTCTTTTCCATTACAGGTGGCAAGTTTTTGCCTGTTTTTTCTTTGGTTTTGATTTTTTCCATATGCAAGAATTGATTTTGGGGAGATCTAAAGAGCAAAGCCCTGAACTACCTTTGCAGTATATGGTTCTCAAGTGAACCAAAGGCATTCCTTCTTTTATGTCTATAGTGAGGGCGCAAACATCAAACTTTGCCCCTCAGACGTTCACGTGTTCAGATGATGACTGACTTCAGAGTCAATCCAGCTTCATCTGCATAGTTTCAAACTCAGTCTCCACCTTCGGCTCTATTGGAGCCAAGTTAAGTTTGCATGTAGAGACCATTTTAAAGACTGTGTGTTTCCAGGAAAATGACCCAGCCCAGTAGAACAATCCCTACTGAATCCCAGAGGACATCCAGCGAAGAGCACTCTTCAAAGGACTGGAAGATGATTTCAGAGATCTAGCTACAACTGTACATTAATCCTCACCTTTGTATTGCATGAAATCAGGCTCTCATAAAACATTTTTAGTACCACTTGTTTGA
>NW_005842257.1:834787-895162 GCF_000455745.1 Alligator sinensis | reverse complement strand
CTGCTGCTTGTCCTGGGATACCCCACACTGAGACAGAGAGATGTAGGGTTCCTATATGCACTTCTCTTTTATACAGCTCTGTTAGGGAATATCAGCCTGGATGAGAGAGCACTTGTTCACATGACTGTTTCTTACCAACAGCTGTTTTTGTTAAAAAAAAAATCTTTTGCTCACTCATCCAAACCGGACTTTTTGTTCCATCCTTATTTTCTTAGCAGTGGTTTCTTCCTGCAGTTTTTGCCAGTGTCTAGTACCTGTGACTTGTGGGTTCATAAACCCACACTGTGGATTGGCCTCTAAGCTTAAAGAAAAACTCTTTATGAAACATTCAAAGCTCCAATTTAGCAAAGTATTTAAATATACGTTTAAAGCCCAGTGGGGTTTTAGTGCATGCTTACAGTTAAGTGCCGTCTTGAGTTGTATGTACTGAGCTCTGCTCATTTGTGGCTAAAGGAAACAGGCGTTTCTTTCCTTTCTTTTTTTAAGGCAGCATAGTTAAACTGACTTAAATTTTAACAATTCTTTTTAATTGTGAAAGGAGGAAATTAGCACTTCAAGCTCAGTACCACAAGTGTTGAATAATAGTCTTCATTCAGTGAAAGCTAAGTATCTTTCTCTTCCATGCAAGGTGAGGGTAGAGAGAGGGTTGCCAGGAAAAGTGGTTAGGAAATTAGGGTTAAATCAGGACTGGCATGCTGCATGCTATATGCAAAGATTTCTTAATTACTAGAGTAGGTTGGTAGCCTCCTTTTCTTTTTTGGTATGTGATTTTTCTGAGTAGTTTCTTATATTTTCTGTGTTCTGCATATTATCATTTGTCTTTTCTGAAGCCTGTTTATGCCTAAGAATGAATTATGCACAAGCCCATATTAAAGTCCCTAGCTGTTGCATTTTTACACAAGGTACGAATTCCCCAGCAGCAGCGCTACAGTTCAGTAATGTATAAGAGAGGCAGAATCAGTCCAAAAAGGGACTTTTTCTAGCTCCAGCATTCTGCACATCATCACAAAGAATGAAATGTTGAAAACCAGCCAGGAAAACAGGTGTGCATATTGTTGCAGCTAGGGGCAAGAGTGGTGTTTGTTCTTAATGACTGTTTGACTTCAGCACTACAGATTGCATAAAACCTATTCTCTGAACTGTATTATAATGAATGCCGCTATGATATTTAGGTAGGATTTTTAGGACACACTTGAGCTGCCTGACTCCACAACTGTTTTTGCATTAGAACAAAACTGTATATAACAACAACAAAAAGTCTCATATTTTGGTGATGACAGCGATGTTTTGAGAACTGCAAACTGCAGTACAGAGAGCACTGGCAATATACACAGCTCAAGATATGTTCCAGTTTCCAGCTCCTCCTCAAAAGTTGAAAAAAGGCATGATTAGCGCCATTGCCTGCCGAAAATCTGCTAAGAGCATCTTAACAAACGGTCCGTGACTGGTTTTTATTATGTTTGACTCAGAGCAGATATAAAAAAACTGTCTCCTGACTATTTAACTGATGAGCTAATATATTCTACCTGTATAAGGGAAACAGGCATGCTCCAAATGTACATTTGCAAAATAGATGAACAGCGGCAGAATGAATTTTATAACCACTGGAGATGCTAGTTTAACATCTGCAGTTTGAGTGTCCTGAGTCATTGTGGCTCTCGGTGCATACACGTAGCCTAGGTCTGAGATGGATACTTGTTGTTTAGTTTTAGTTTATGATGGAGATGCACAATTAATATGTGCAATTAAAGGTGTTCACTGATAGTCAAAAACAGAGGTTCTAGGGTGATGATCTTTTTTCATCATCGAAGTTGCCAAAGGGGAAAATTTCAATGCCAGTTCTGTGTTTATAATCAGATCTTTTTCAGTCTTAAGGGTGTCCTCATGTGGCTGAAACAGAGGGTGTAATAAAGAAAGAAAACCAGAGTGCATGAATCAGCTGAAAAGCAGAAATAAAATTACCAGGGAAAAATATCTCCCTTTCTCATTAGTGCGGCATTTTTATTAGCATATTTGGTAAGAGAAACAAATAACTTGAATGCATCTTGTTGCGCATACAAAGACCCTTTAGTAAAAAACTCAATATGAGGACATTTGGCCTGGTAATGATGGTCAGTAATATCTCCCATATTTTAGGTCAGAATAGCATACTATGGAGCAAGAGGAACTGTCTCGAAGATAGCCTTAAGATATATTAAGATGAGCAATAATACCATGCGATGAGAAGTGGCCAGTGCAGTCAGGGTTAGCATAACCTTTCAATTTAATTCCATTTAAATTTACAGTCCTGCAGGGCCTGCCAGGTTGACAGCACTAGACACTGAGCTTGTCTATTTATCCTAGAGCAGATGCAAAAGGAGAACTGGCAGAGCAAGCTTTCCCGCACTGCACCATCGATGTGCTTCAGCACCGTTCCTCAGGGACCTCTTTCAGGCATGAAAAAAGCTCTTTTTTCATATCTTCCAATCCATGTCCCTTCTGTTGAGTTTGTCACAAGGGTGACAGGTAGTGCCACTTCATTTGTGCAATCCGTATACTTATTATACATTAAAAGCTACCTTTAAAGAAAATGAAGGTGGCGAAGTCAAGCAGTCAAAAATTAGAGAATACCAGAATTAATATGGCCTGTGCAGCCTTTATTCAACCCTGTTGATCATGTGCATTCTTTAATTACATGATCACTTGTTTCTTTTCCCTCAGTGCCCTGGCCTCCAGGTAACAAGGAGGTGAATAGAAGAATGGGTGGCTGTGTGTATGTAATAATTCAACGTCGATGCTCGTGGATCAAGTGAAGACACGTTTATTATAAAAAACTGGGGTAGTTAAAATGCAAGCCTGGCTACTTGATGACTTATTTTGAGAAGATTTAAGAGTACAGTATTAAGGGTGAGCCTTAACTTGGTTGATTTTTATCTGGCTTTAAAAAAATTTATTACTGGTGAAGTGTATCGTAATGGTTATGAAAGTAATTAATAACATCAGTGACAGGTTCAGGAATCTGGCTAATCTATCATTATAGATTTTAATGAGGCTTTTAATCTAGTAATAAATATACAATATATTCCAGGGTATGGAGTTATAAAAAGGATGATTGATCTGACTTGAATTCAAAGACTGGGGGAATGAGGCATGCGAAAAGATGGCTTCCTTTGGGAATGTGGGAGAGCGGTAAGAGGGGAAAGGTGGGAGGAGTGGAAGAGGGAGAGTTTCAATTAAAAAAATATATATATTTAACATCTCCTGCTTCACATCAGTTTGCTTACCTGGTAATATGTGGGGGTGCTGCTTGAACCAGCTGCATCCCTTTTAATGCTAAGAACAAGGGGAGTTAAGAAGGTTGCAGGCACCGTAACCTCTTAGGAAACATATAACCTTTAGCATGCATACAGAAAGGCCCACGTTTGTGTGTAAAGGTGACACGAACTGTATTGCTTATGAATTCTGTTCTGAGATTTCAGGACCAGCTCCCTGTGAGTTTCTACCCCCCGCGACCTGTCCTGACCCATGTCTCGGAAGTGCTCAGCAGGCGTGAGGAAGCTGAAGCAGGGAACGATGCAGATGTTCATTGTTTCACCTACCGTTTACCTTTCTTGGGCTCTTGAAAGTAAAGAGTAGTTGCTTTCTAGAAATCCCCCTGCAAAATCCTGTCTATTTGCTCTGAATATCCTGAGTCCCTGAAGCACAGGAGCTCTGGCAAAGGGAGTGTTTAACAGACTGTAACATCTTTGTTGGTCAGCACAGTGTAAGGCACCTGGATTTATAGGGCACATCCAGACGAGCATGCATGTACGTTTCCTGGGGGCCAAACAGCAGTGACACACAGTTGTGCCGCTGCTACTTGTCCCTGGAGAACGTCCATGCATGCACGGCAAGTTGCCCCAGGTGGGGTAGTGGAGGCTGGGGCCAGCAGCTTTACCCGGGATCCTGGGGGCCTCCCAGCGCTCCAGCAGCAGGGAGCCTGGTCGGCTGGTGGAGTGTGCTCCAGCTGGCCAAGCTCCAGTTTCAGACAGCACACGCTGCAGTTACACATGCGCCACATCACCTTTTTCTAGCATGGGGTTATATTTGACACCAGGATCTCAGACGGGACTTCAACACCACATACCACACATGTGCACTCATCTGGACGTGCCCATAGAGTCCTTCTTCCAGAGAAGGTACCAAGCAACCCAGGCATGGAAGCATGTCAAAGAAAGGAGACTGCTCCTAAAGCCTGCTTTGAGATAGGAAAGCTTAAAAGCAACGTGGACCCAAAAGTGCACAGACAAGCACAGCATCCCAGTGAACCTCCAGCTGAGAGAGCTTGACCCTGGGCTACAAGACCCTTTTGAGACCCAGGTTGAGACTTTCCAGCAGCGTTCGACTGCTCCCTCCTACTTACGTGACCCTGCCTGAGTTTTGCTCCTTCCCCACCCACCTCCTTCTCTCTATAATCATTTGCATTACACTAGGGTTAAAGAGATTCAGGTGTCAGGCCCTACATCTTTTAAAAGAGGAGCAAATATTAATTCTCAAGCTAAGTTAGTAGATTTGTTCCTAGCTTGCAGATGAGCTGAGATCTACAGGTAGCGGGTGGAAAGTCACTCAGTGAATGAGAGGTAGGATGAGGATTTGAGAGGGGGGACCCCATTACCATACTCTGTCAAATGATGCCTTATTTTTTAAAGTCCGTGTGAATTTCTTTGGTCCAAAACCATTCTTTGTTCTTATGTCAGACTTGGTACATGGGGCTGTTGTTGTGAGACAGCAGCAGTCGCCTGTAGTATGTGGTCCTTTCTGTATATGGTAGCTTTATTTTTATTTTTTGATCAACTGCAAATGTTAACGTACTTAAATGGGCTGGCACATCATCCTATCAACATTTAATGGAAAGATATTCACAGGTAATAAATTATCAAGCTGGGTAAGAAGAGAAACCACAGTTCTCAGTGTATTGTTTTGTGATCAAGAATCCAGTAGTTAAATATATACAGCAGTGGGTTGCGAACAAGCTGTTCACTTTTGCTGCAGGCAGTACCGGTGGACCAGAGTAATCATAGTTCCCCAAAGCAGGTCCAATTTTATTGATTCAAAATAGGCTTTCATTATAGCACTGAGCCTATTGCAATCTCAAGGTGTCACAGCGATTTGTATTCACGATGCTAACAGAAAAGAAAGAGATGGATTGCAGAATACAGTGTAAAGAACGTTAGTTCCTGAGTCTTTCATTGCATTTTGTAGCTTAAATGTTGTCCATATGGGTCTAAATCTGCATGAGTATATGTAGTATTAATACGATAGAAATGCACTTCTTCTTCTTGGTTGAAATTGTAGGACATGACGCTTGACAATTTTGCCTAAGGAGGACTGCAGGCTTTGGCCTTCAACTTTGTCAAATACAGTTAAAGAGACCTGGCGTGGTTTTGTTGAAACACTTCAGTGAAAATATGTGGAATTCACGTATCCTAACAGAAAAGTCAAACAAAATAGACCAAAAGTTGTGTTTTCCAGCAGTATAAGCAGAGAAATGAAAGAAACGTAAGATCTAGCAAAGAGAGGTTCAAGTGTTCATCTTATAATTAATAAAAGTAATTCTACTGCTGGGATCCTTTCTTTGTGCTGCATGGCTGATATTTACAGCTAAAACCTACACACTTTTAACAAACAATCTGAAATTGTTTTTGAACTGAAAAACAATTAGGACAAAGATCAAACAACGGAATAGAAATTGATTGAGAAATGTTAATTAGCAAGTGAAGTGCTGATGGAAGGGTTACATTTTACTCTCTTATGCCACAGAACATTCCTGTTTCTACCAACGTGCCATACTCTGAATAGTGCCAAGCACAGATATTTATAATATGTATAAACTTATACTAATAACTGCACAAAAGTTGTCTTTTACAATTGCTTGTAGCTTTGTTAAAACAGTTTTGATAGATGCTAAAGGAATAAATCCATGATAATTTTATTGTGTGAATATACGTTTAATAGATTTCCATACAAATGTGATTAGAATCTCTGCTTTTTTTCCAAGTTATCCTGCAAGTACAGTTAAATCATTTTATATATTCAGACTAAAATTACATTTCTTGTATGGGATAGTCTTTCCTAATGTAATCTGGGAATTCAAGCAGGAGATAACATAAAAACAAATAGAAATTTGTGTGAGCGTTTCCAGAAATCAGATCTTTAAATAAAATAGAAATGGTGACATTAGTAGTGAATCAACTTGGTAAATACTGAATGATCAAGCCTAGTTATTGTAAAATAAGATTTGGCTGGTTTACTTCATTTTCCAGAGCTTGGGCAAATAACTATTGAATTAAATAACTTCATGTCGGCTTCCCCCAGGGTAAGAAGAACCTGCTGTACTATGTTCTGCTGAGCTGGTATATTGATTAGTACTTCAGGTCTAACCTTTACATAGTTATGCTTACTTTTTTAACCTGCGTATTTATGTCTCTGATCCTTGTCTTTCTGAAGCTATTGTATTGTCCTCACGTTCTTTTGCCAGATTATAAAAAGATAGTCATTTAATTCAGCTTTCTTGCCTGATTTGTTACAGTCAAATGAAAAGAATCAGGGTAGTATGCAATGTAGAAGCTATGAATAAAATTGAGTTGGTGGCCTAAAGACCTTTGGTACAAAGCATAATGATCACATGCATAATTGACAGCACTTATCACTCAGAATACACAGCTTTCATTGTTGGGATGGTTAGTGAGTAAAACTAATCTAATTAAGTGCTTGTAGTGTCCATTAACAATGGCAAATTAGATGTTTTATCACAGCCGTCAGTGTGATTTTAAGTTTTGCTACTGTCAGTTGGCAAGTGATTTATAGTTGAATTCATCGTAATAATTTGTATGCTTAGAAAACACTGATACAAAACTTTTTTGTTGCATTTAAATTTCCTTGTTATCTGCTGTGGAGTGGCATGAATAATAGGGAGCTGGGAATATGAATGTGTTCGAATGTATGAAGTATTGTAAAGGAGAGTGTTTTGAAGGCTCAGAATGATGTATATCAAACATTAGTAGATGGATAAGCATGTGGACGTATTTTATCCTGAGAAGCCTGAAAATCAGATATTCTTTAGCATGCTAGTTTATGGGCTGTGTGGGAAAAAAAGCAGGCTTCCATCTTAATATAAAAATGCAATCATTTTATTCCGTGGTATTTGTGCTGACAAGATTTGATTTTTCGGTCCTCCAGCTAGAGGAGGATAGGAGCCAAGTAGGTAGCAGGATGGCAGGGAGGGAAGTGGCATTTACATAGTCACTGGGTTTGTAATTCCATGGATCACATTGATCCAAACACTCACGTAAGGGAACAGCAGAGATTGCAGTGGCCACTTCAGCCTGGGAAGGGCACGATACCCAGTACACAGATATGGACTCCTCCATAGGCGCAAAAGTTACTAGCCTGGTTCGATATTTGCTTGCCCTCATGTGTGTACAGAACCATGGAAATACCCTGCTGACGGAGAATAACGCTGGCTAAACAAACTGTGCAAGTTGTGTATAACCTGTATAATAAGGCATTTATTATTAATAAAATTACTTGGTCAAAATACCCACATATTTAGCTAGCTTGTGGGTAACTTGTGGTTATTCTTTTTCCTATTTTAGACATGAAAAAATAGGAAACAACCTTTTTTAGTAAGATTATCTAGGAGCGTTGAACTCTTGGTCATTTGGTTTTCCGATGCGCTCTAATGGTATTCTAGTTATTTTTTAAAATAGATGAGTAGTTATTGTAACTCAATAAATGGCATTAAATAGCACCACACCATATTTTTTTTCTGTTACAGAGGCAAGAGAAATTGTTCTAAAAGCTCAGATCCTGGCAGGAGGGAGAGGGAAAGGTGTATTCAATAGTGGACTAAAAGGAGGAGTGCATCTAACTAAAGAGTAAGTCTAAAGATCAAAGGACCTGAATCCGATAACGTTGAGGCTGTTTACAGTGACTGTTTACCTAATGAATGAGTTCATAACTGGACTTCTTTCTTTTGTAGCCCTGCGGAGGTTGGTCAGCTGGCTAAGCAGATGATTGGGTACAACCTTGCAACAAAGCAAACTCCAAAGGATGGCGTTAAAGTTAAGAAGGTTAGATTATTTTTTCCCCTTAAAAGTAGAAAAACACGAACAACTGCCAATTAATGCATTGTGATGCGGGCAACACACTTTGCCAGATCTTTGTGTCCTGATCCCTGATTGATTGCATCCCGTTCCTTTGATAAAGGGAAACAGTGCTGTTTTTGTTTTCCTTTAAGTGTTTGTTCATGTCGAAGCCTGCTGAAAAGCAAGAAAACATAAACTCCTTTTGCTAGATATGATGAAGCAAATGCTCACTAAATTCTAATGTGATCTCATTAGCGGAAACGTACCTTTTGATAGGCTACTTTGCAAGGAGAAGTATTACACTTTCTTCTTGTGGGTAACTGCTTTTGCTGAGATGTTAGAAGTGCCTTTTGTAGGGTGGTCATGTCCTTAATTATTAGCTCAGAGATGAGCAGCATAGGCAGCCTTTCAGACAGGGTTTTCTTAGGCTCTCTCTGTTCAGCTTAAACCCTGTAAGAAATTAAATGTAGTATGTGGGCTGCAGTTGGAACAGTCTGACTTTCATCTCTTATTTTGCTTTGTTCAACAGAGATCCCCAGACAGGGTATATAATGAAGAGCCATGCTGTATATTTGATGCCAAGGGATAGGTTATTATGCAGACTTCTTTGGTATGAGCTGAACGGGTATGTGTGTGGGGGTGGGAGCTAGTTGCTAACGTTTTCTCTGAACCTTAGCATTAGCACAGAATGGGGACGCCTTGCTGGACAGGTGCTTCGGAGGCCTTGCGGGAGATACCGTTGTGGCTCTTTGGTATCATTTCCATCGTTAGACTAGCAAGTGGATCCCGATAGGCAGTAATTTTGTGATAACAAAAAGAAGAAACAAAATGACCATGAATGCAGGCCTATCAGAGACCGTACTAATACACGCACACAAGACGTTGCCCACCTTAAAACTCTGCTTGTAGAGTTGCGTACGGTAAAATCTCTGCCAGTGCTTTAGTCTTATTCATGCTTTGTGTTAGCTGCACTGTTTGAAATATGCCAGCAGAAGGAGCTTTGCCTTTTTGCCTGATTGCAAGTTTTTCATATTCATCTAAATGTTCAGTCCTAGAAAGCAGACGTCTAATTTTTTATCGGGAATCGATAGAAAATGAAAAGCGTGTTTTTTCAGAGTGGATTGTTTAAAAGAACGTGCCTTAAATGATTTTTGTGGAGGAAGTGGGACAGCATGGCACAGCTCTGCAGGCTGGGTTCATTCAGCCCATGGGCCAGAGCTGAGCACCACTGTCATAAACTAAACCAAAAAAGGGTGGGTTTTTTAAGATAAGAGTAATTATATTGGCAATTTTATTCCGAGTTAAGAGTAATCCACATGGAGAGCTAGCTTGGTTTTTAACTATAACTGGTATACTTCTCCTATGCAGGCAAGCTCTTGTCCTCCTTTTTTTTCAGTTGGGTCACATTTACAAGAGTTTCACTCTTCATTGGTCTAAAAGTCCTTGAATGCACCAGCATCTTGGCTTATGTTGCTGGAAAATATATCTCAGAATACAGCAACAAAATAAAAGCCACTAGAGAGAAAATTTGCAACATGGATTAGGAAAAAAATTGTGAACAGAGACACCTGCAAGCATATTTCTCAGGATCTGTCGAAAGCGCAGCCCAGAGATAATTTCAAACACCTACGTACAGGTGATAGAAGTATACATGCAAAACCCATGTGAAAAATGAGTGTTACTGCCATCATCTGCACGAGCAGGTGTATGAGTTGAAAGGTTAGCAGGCAAGTGTTTCAATGTCTATAGCTATGGTCACAGGAAGAAGGGAAGCTTGACAATCCTTTGAAAATTAAATTCTATAAATCGGACCTTTTTGAGGAAATGACAGTATTGTGCTGTTTCTATGTTTAACATCTCTCCTTAAAGAAATATCTGCAGTCAGAATAATTTTGAAGTAGAAAATCAAGCTTGCCCTAAAAAAAACAACTAATAGAGTTGTTAAAGGGAAAAACGATGTTTCTCTCCACTTCTGTGCCTGCAAAAGCAGTAAAAACATGTCTATACTGCTGAGGATTGTATTTCTTAAACAAACAGTCCCCATAGCTCCTTTCCTGCTTAGCAGCTAGTTTGTGAGGTTACATTAAGTCTTCTTATGGCACCCTGAAATTTGGAGAGCCTTGTTATTGAAGGGCACCGGTCTTTTGCTTACCATGACAACTAGTTAGAATCCAATACCTCTGACTTCCTTTTAAGCAGTAAGAAAATTAAAATTTCAAACATGATTCAATGTCGAAGGTCCTTTGAGATTTTCTTGTGAAATTAGTTGATTTTAGAGGCAGTTTAGACAGCTACATGTTAAATTAGGAAAACGTGGCGTTACTAGAGTGCCTCAAAAATACTCTGCCTCTGCCCTTCCTGGATATTTCTATACGAAGCAGCTGTGAAAAACAGGATAACACATATCACAACTTGTCTCCTCTAATTCACTAACCATTTGCATATGTCCCTCATTAATACCAAATGGAAAGCCGCTCGGTCTGGTGTTCTTGGCTCACGAGCGTTCAGGTGGCTTTGCTTGGAGAGCTCGAATGAGGTAGGATGAAGCCCCGTGGTCCTGGTACCATCTGACCGGTGCTTTTGCTCGACTCAGAACTCCAGCAATTGGCTCCAGTACTTGCGTGGACTGATGATATACTGGTGCAGGGTGTCCAAGAAGGCCAAACCCTATATACAGGTAAAACTGAACACGATGTGCAGGTAAAACTAATCTATGCTTGTTAAAGTAACAAGAATAGCAAGCAGCTTATAGTGCCATCTTTAAGACTTCCTTTAAAACATCCGGGAACAGGCATCCTTTAAAAAATACAGTAGTTCTGTATCCTTTGTTAGCAGCTTCCTTCATCCCTAGTTTTCTTTAGTCTGCTTTTGAACAGTGGCTTGTTTGAACTGCTCCTTTAGATCTCCCTATGTTCTAGGAAGAAAGCAAGAGAGAGGAAAAGGAAGCGAGATTATTCTAAGGGTCAAAACTCCTTCCCAGTCATATCTCCATTAGCAAATAGCTTCTTCCCTCCCTTCTGCCTAATCAACAGTGGCAAACTTTAATTTCTTAATCTCTCTTTCTTTTTTGTTCTGTAAAGATGTACAGCCTGGCTTAAGGTAAGTGCATTCTTTCTCTCGTGCTCATTAGCAGGACGGCACAGAGTTGAACTGGGTAAAACTATAGCGCATCTTCCTTATTTATATTCCTACTATTATGAAAACCCAGAAACAGTTATTCAGTGCATAGATCCTCTCAGGCATGCAGAATGTCAGGACTCTAGGAGTTATTACATTAATTTTATATTTTAAAGATCTGGACCATTGGCTTGACTAAAACAGAATACTGTTAGCCCTGAATCTGGCTGAATGTGGTTTTTGAATGAAGTAACGGCTATGCCCTGCATAACAATATATACAAAACCTTCATTTACGGTCACTCTTTAAGGCCATTGGTTTATAACCAATCGGAGCATCCAGTTGTTCTTCTTTGATACTTATTTATTACCCAACGGAAACTCAATTCATGTTTTCTACGGTTTCCGGTGAAGGGGTTCGTTAGTCACCGTCACCAGCTGACATGGTTGATCTTCACCTTTATTGGCTGTCTTGGTGAACAAGTTTGAGTGTGAATGGAAGTGGAGGAGAGTGAACCACTCTATTTCCCCAAACGTGATTCTTTGGCTTCAGGGGCTTAGAGCCCCATGGAAATGCACTGTAGGGGAGCACACTTTGATATCCTCTTTGCTGCATATGGCCTGATTTTAAACAGAAAACTGCAGCCTTGGAAATACAGCTGTACACCTACTGCCAGCACTGCATGTGATGAGAATGCAGTGCTGCAGGAGATGATTTAAATGGCATGTGTCGCAGAGCACCTCGGTGCTCTGCTCCTAGAGGGGAGAAACTGCCAGGGAGAGAGACAGAGCCCTGGCAGGTCATAACGAGCCCAGCTGCGGGTTGCCGGGGCAGCTAAGGGGAGCCAGCTGCCTGTAGGAGGCAGGGCCTGGCCCTTATAAAGCCCAGGGCTGAGACCAGGCTGGCAGTTCCCTGCCAGCAGCCGGAGAGGCAGGAGCTCCCTCGGCCGAGATGTAGCAAGAGGCCTGACTTGCAAGTACAGCTCACTATAGCCCTGAGAGGATGGGGTACTATAGTTTAGCCAGGAGGCTCTAGTTTATGTTCAGGCCTGCATATCAGACCGGAGGCTTGGGTGAGGCTGTAGGGGTTGGAGGAGGCCTCATAGGGACCC
Organism: Alligator sinensis; assembly: GCF_000455745.1. Lineage (NCBI taxonomy): Eukaryota > Metazoa > Chordata > Crocodylia > Alligatoridae > Alligator > Alligator sinensis. The sequence continues at coordinate 882,829 of NW_005842257.1, read as the reverse complement.
CAGAGGTGTGGGGCCCCTGAGCGCAACCAGTAGGTTGCGGGCGGGGAACAGACCCCGGGTTGTATGCGGGGTACATAGACCCCAGCCCCAGAGTGGGGCAGTACTGAGAAGCCCGAGGCGGGCACGGCAAGCCCCAGAGAGGGGGAGTGCCATAGCGGTTTATTGAGAAGCCCGAGGGGGCGCAGCAGATCCCAGCGAGAGGCTGGGTACTACAGAGAGCCCAGAGTGGGCTACACTATTGAGGAGGCCCGGGAAGCGGGCTGGGAGACCCAACAACGTCTATCACATCAGCGAGGCTTGGGGCGTGGTATCAGGGGCTGGTAGGAGCCACGCATAGCCCATAAGGCTAGGGTGCTTGGGGAGCACCCATCATACCGGGTGACCACAGGAGTCCGGGAGAACCGCGGGGACAGAGGTCCCAAGTAGCCGTGCCCAGGGAGTCATAGGCAGCCTCCCAACTATATATATATATTCCAGCAAGACGTGGCGGGCGAGAATTAGAGGGTGCCTTGGGCCGGCCTGACACGGAGCGAGGGACCTTAAGGAGCACACGGCCCTCCGCGAGGACCCCGCCGTGACAGCATATTTACAGTAATTTGGTATCCTCATGCCAAGAGAGCTGTTAGTGAGTCTCCACAAGTACAAAAGGGCATCTAATCTCATCAATTCCTGCTACTCCTTAGTTAACAAATATGATGAGCAACAATCTGGATGGGCTGAACCTAGTTATTCCCGTACCCTTACAGAAAGGGTGCTGTCTGTGGTGCTTTTGTTGTTTCACACAGATGGGGGTTATAATTAAAATACAGGAGCAGTACTTCATTTTCAGTCTCACTGCAAGTGAGAGTACGCATGAATTTCAAGCGCACAGGTGTAGCATAAAGCCCCCGTTGGTACTCCATCAGCTAGGGACATGAAGGGGTTCCTTAGTTCACAGTGGTGCTGGGAAGCAAAAGGATGCTGATTTGGGTCAAGCAGGGAAGCAACAGCTTTGCAACTTGCTCTTCATCTGCTTCTTGCTTATTAGTGGCACACAGTGCAGTGGGGGCCCCAGAGAGGTATCCTAGTATCTCTGTGGAAGGGATGTGAAAAGCTGTAGGGTTTTAGTGCAAAGCTGTAGTAGCATGCATAGCGCTAGTAGGAAATCTGTACAGGAGCCATTGACCTAACAGCATAACGGCAAGGTAAGGTCTGCTATAAGGTCATCCATAGGAGAGCATCTCCTGAGGAAGCAGTACTGCCAATGAGACCACCAGCTCTTCTGGGGTCGGCTGTCTTATGTCTTGCTGTATCCTAAGGCTCTATAGGGTTACGCTGCATCTTGCCACTGGTGCCCTATCAACTGCCACATTTATTTCATCCATGAAAGAATTAGAGCACCAGGATTTTCTGCATGATGTCACCAACCATTTTCCTCCTCCTGCTTTGAGTTTCTTTCTTGGAAAGAAAAAAATGTTTCCCTCGTTTACAGCAATTACTAAATGTTCTCATTAAAAATAAAAATGCATTTTTGATTTAGTTAGTCTATATGGTGCAAATCTAACTTTCCTTCTAATGAAAATGGCCAAGGAAATCTCTGGTTTTGGGACAGTGCGACGTAAGAAAAATGCTAAGAATCATGAAACACTGTCAGGCTAACCAAGTTGGTGGTACCTTTCACGATAACAGGGTAGCAGCTATCAAAGTAATGACTTCAGGGCAGCGTTTGGAAATGAAAGTCACCATAATATCTACTAGCAGGTCACTGCAGAGTAACATGTTGTTTTTGACTTGTTCTAATTAGGTAGAGCGTTTTGCCATTTAATATATGCCTTGTATGGTATTCAGCACTCCCAGACGCATCAACAGAATAAGGATTATGATCGACTCTCACTAGCCAAGGACTACCCATTAAAAAGACTGACTTTTACCCCCTGCCCTCCATATAAATTTTTAGGTGATGGTTGCAGAAGCCCTCGATATTTCAAGGGAAACCTACTTTGCGATTTTGATGGACCGAGCCTCTAGTGGACCTGTTATGGTTGGCAGCCCACAGGGCGGTGTGGACATAGAAGAAGTGGCAGCTACCACTCCACACCTTATTTTTAAGGTATTATGACTGCTGAGAAGTGCTAACTTCTTAATCCTGACTTTTGCATTAAAGTATTTATAATGTCATTGTGGCTTAATAAAGAATAGATAAGCTATTCATATGGGGAAATAATTGATGCAAACAAGTATAATTATGTAAAAATTGCGAAAATATTTAATGCACGTTTTGAAATTATATAAACTTCGTGACATTACTGGGCAGTGACACCACTGCTTTGGAAAGTTTCCAGAAGATGTCATAAAAATTAACAGACTAAATATTCGTCAACGCCATCTGTACAGTAATTAAAAGTGAAAACTGGTGTCAGATTGTCTTGTCAGCATGCCACCCTGAAGAATTATATAGTTTTTCGAAGGACTGTTTCATAGATGGTGTGGTAATTATAACGTACCCTATAGGCAGCTGCTATAGCCTCAGCCTTGGAGAACTTTGGCAAACAGCCATACTTTAATTACTAATTTGCAAATATATAATAAGCATTTTCTCTTTGAAGTTATTAATCTCCACTCGAATTGAATATCTGAATTCCGTTTATGCACTTTATTGTACCAGGAGGAAATCGATATTTTTGAAGGTGTGAAGGAGAGCCAAGCACTGTGCATGGCAGAAAATTTAGGATTCAAAGGACCTTTGCAGCAGCAGGTAATTTGAATTGTTCTTAGATTAAGTGGAGGTCAGTTCAGCTAAGTGAGAAAATACCTCCAGAACAGATCTTAGAAATGTTGTGGTTTTGGGGTCAGGCCCAAGGTTATGCTTTGAAGCAATTATTCCTGTATTTAAACAGAGCATCACCAGCTCTATGTAAATAAGCGTCCTTATTCCTCCAGAAATGCAGTGGAAGGAATCCATGGGGGGTCTGCTGATTTCAGTGGGAGCTTACACTTGTCGCCGTCAGGCCCTGAATGCATCAAATTCAGTCTCAGGAAGACAAATCGACAGCGTGGTTCTTTTGTACAACAAAATAATGTTTTACTTTGAAAATAGATTCCCTAAAAATATTCTGAAGGGACAGCATTGAGGCCGTCAGGCCTCTGCCTTTGATGTATGCTAAGTGTGCTATGTGGCGCAGGACTGCACGTGCTATCACACCTGTGTGAATCATTTTATAGATGGGGAAACAGCATATTTAGCTTAACGTTAATAGCAGTAAACGACAGACATGTTGTTAAAAGCTATTTTTACTTAAACGCCCCCCCCACCATAATAACCAAATGCCATTTTTGTAGGATCTGTGCATCTTTAATACAGACTTCTAATTATTTTCTGTCCCAACTGTGCAATTAACAAATGCATAATCATTAAGTTGATTAACACACATTTGAAGAGTTAGCAGTATCTTTAATGAGGATGAATGATTATATAGAACCTTTCAGCCCTTGCAGAGTTCTGGTACTTAATTATTAAAAACAATTCATGGATGATTAAGCTGAGCTACACCACATGTGTTTCCTCCCATGTGCTCTCACCTCTTCAGGTTGAGTATGCTGGTGTATATAAGCATAATGAATAGATCCCAAAATGAAATGTCCAACTGAATCAAAACTACTTGTTGGATGGGATTTGGAGGGGCCCCTTTATAAGCTTCAGCACAGAAATAGGCCAGGGAGAAGTGATAATGTTAGGTCACCTTTGTGCCCCCCCTGATCCTGGACAGAGATGCTAACCTAATCCTATCTAGCTGTCTTTTGTCATTCTGCTTTGAATCTCTGTGGGTTTGTCCCAAGCCAAACTGTCCTGGGCTTTGACTTGCATTGACATAGGCTTAAGACAGTCATCTACACACACAGTTTGAATGACCATCAACTTGAATGAGCTCCATTTGTCCTGGGAAGAAGTGTAAGCTCAGATTTTTTGCAAGTACCTAAAGTGGGACAATGGGCTTGTATTGTTTGTAGGATCCCAGGATAAAAGGCTTCGTCTCAAGAGAAATCTAATGTCTGTTTTTAACCTAGAGTGCTGTGTGCGAGGGCCCCATTGCCAGCACAGTCCTCCTGAGCCCTACACTAGGAACTGTAAGCTTTATGGCTCTCTAACAAACAGCCAATGCTGAGATTTCTGCCTTGGCAGGATCTGTATTACCCTTTTTGTCCTTTTACTTGATGCAGGGGGTCCAGAATGCAAGGACTTGTATAGCATTCTGGTTTTTATTAGGTTAGCTTCCTGCTATGTGCGAACAAGGGTATAGACAATTCACATATAATCATGAATTTATCCAAGCTAACATTTCACAAACTCCTGTTATTTTGATTGAGAATGATAATGTGCTAATTTCTTTCCAAAGTATTATTTTATGCTGATTTCTTAGGTTACAATTCATGTCTCACACTCGTGCCATTTCTTAGCAAATGGACCCCATGTAAGCCAAAAGCAGGATTTGACCCATTCAGTACTGTGTAGGATTAAAGCCTGGAAAATGTCACACAGTGAACTTGCATTTAATTCACTTTCTGCAGATATTCCACTGAGCAAACTTAATATCAGGAATGTTTAAGGAACCTGCAAATATTCAGGCTTGGAGAATATTGCCAGGAGGGGGTAGGGGGGTTCAGACAGGACGTCAGAGAACAGAAATATAGCATGTTACCTAGAAGGGCTGATCAAAATTAACCAGAAACTAGTAGCAAACTAATAACATGCTGCTTGGGAGCAACCTAAAGAACAAGGATCACTTTTACACACTAATAGGCAAATTCCTTTAAAATTGTCGTTTTTAATAGCATATACATTTAGAGACTTGTAGTTCTGGACTGGTACAATAGAAATCGAAGCCATAAGGGAATTAATCTTGCAATATTCTAACATAATTTCCCAATACAAGTGTATATATGTTTTTAAATCATAAAAAAATAAGGGTGGAAGAACCCCCAGGAAATCTCCTAGTCTAGCCCGTTTCTCAAAAAGGATCATCCCTGTTTAAAATGTTCCAGACAAGTGTGTGTCTAATCTGCTCTTAAAAACCTCTAAAGAAGGAGATACCACAGCTTCTCTAGATACCCCTTGTCAGCGGTTAAACACCCTCAGACTTAAACAGGTAAAAACCCCCACATATATAACCAAAGTTGCTTTTGACTGTGTTTTACTTCCTTGCTTCCCAAAAGATCCTAAATGTTTGGATCTTAGGGTTTGGTTAATTGAAGCACGAATTCAGTAGGAAAAAAAGGGGAGGGGGAGTGGGTTTGGTGTCCCATTCACTCTACCAACCTTTCAGTCGTCAGGTGGGTCTCAGGCAAATGAACTGAGGAGGGAAGATCGGTTTCCCTGATTTTTCACATTGGCAGACCTTAAAGCTGGGCTTACCTGTTGCTAGGGGGGTTTACCAGTAATCCCACCCATGGGGAGCAGTCACAGAGAGATGAATGGGCATAGAAGAGCAATGTGGGGGGGCCAAGAGAGGAACTTTTGTTAAGGTAAATTGCTGGGGGGCGTTAGGAAAAGGTTGCATTTTTATGTAGGCGGGACACTTAGATTTTTCCCAAGCAAATAAAGCAAACTGATCTGCACTCCTTAGCTCCACATGGCTTCATAGTTTCTGAATTTACACTGATTAGCTTAAACACTTAACTTCAGTATCAGCATGCTGGAGATAATGTTTTCTTTATGAACTGTAAGAAACTTGTTTTAGCTTGTATTAAGCTTGTTTATATTAATGATGCTTTTCATTTTGCAGAAAATCCCCCATTCGTATGCTCTGAAGTGAGCCTTTGCTAAATGCTGTAAAAGTCTTCTGCTACATTATTAACATTTTTAAGTAGTGTTTAAATATGAATGTACAAATGGAAACTTAAAGTAATACGTAGTAATTTTTTAAAAATTTGGCTTGAATTGTAATGTAATATAACATTAAAAGGAAACAAAAAGGGTTTTGCCTTTTCCTTGAAAAGGTTGACACTTTCTTTTTGTGTATGGTAATTACAAATCATTTGATCAAATTTAGGCAGCAGATCAAATTAAGAAGCTGTATAATCTTTTCCTGAAAATTGATGCCACTCAGGTTGAAGTGAATCCCTTTGGTGAAACTCCAGAAGGACAAGGTAAGAAATTAAAGAAAACAAATGAATACATTATAATTCTTTATTTATGCAAACTATAAATTAAATTGCAAGGAAGGCCGTAGCAGCAGCTTTGCATTAATTTCATTTTGTAATTTAATTTAAGCAGCTTTCATAAATGTTCCCATGACAGAGTTTACATTTCAATGCCTTTTGTTATACCATCTAAGAACTGGAAGTATCAGCAGCTACATGCTATGCTTGGCAAGAAATAACAACTTTTTCTTGCTTTTCATACAAAGTACTTTTGTTCACGCCATTAGAATTAGTCAGGTCATGGAAAGGACTAGTTATTTTAGGAAATCATCTTGAATATGCAGGCAAGTTACAGTCTTGAGTAAGTTTGCTAGAACAGAAAAAAGAGAGAGCCCAGCTGGACTAGCAGAGTTCACACCTGACTGTATCCGGTGATAATCAATAAGCTTCCACTGTGGAAGAAGGAATAAAAACATATATGGGAAATCTTGCACAGTCTTGCTGCTTGCCTTTCCTCTTGTCACCCTGCCCTTCTGCTGTCTTGGCATGTTAGTTCCACCAGCTGACTGTCACAGCAATTTAGGGACATGTATCCATACACCTATATATATAGGTCCTCCTCTGCATTTGCCCTATTTCCCCACTGTGCCGCACATGTCCTAAAAAAGGTGTACTTGGAAAAATAAAAAGCAGGTTGACCTTGCTGTGATAGATGGGTTAGTCGTTGAATTCAAAAGAAAGGGAAAAGAAAAAAAGATTGATTGTCCCTTTACATCAGTTCATAATGCAGGACAAAAGCCTTTGATTCAAGGGCCCATTAGGACAAAATCAAATGGATCAACAGCATCTGCACTGGTAGGAAGAGAGGTGAAGAGAGGCCTTGACGTTAGGGAGGGAGGTGCGTGCCAAGGCAGAAGCAGGACTTTTTCATTAAGGACTGAGGAGGTGAAGCAGAGGATGGTGCTGGCTTCAGGGAAAGAAGATGTAGTCTGGGTGTGGCGAGGTAGGTAGAGCACATTTGGAGCTGGGGCAAGGACATGGCATGAAGGGATAGGACTCAAGCCTGAGACTCTGTTTTAGCGGAGGTAAGAATAGCCAATCTCTTGATAAGATTCTGCTGCACCGTGGGTGGTACATTGTCCCTCTCTCCCAGGTACTCAGATTTAACGTAGGATTGTAGGTGCAGTTATTTGAAACAACAGTAAATGCATGTACACAAGCATTCACCGCCACTTGTGGGTTACCTTCTAGTTACCCTGCTAGTTCCCAGGTCACTGGTGAGTAACCATTACCACCTTACCAGATAACTGATGGCAGTTGTCAGCCCCGTACTTTCAGAGCGGTATCTCAGATTCTTTTAATTACCTTATTATACCATGTAAATGGCTTAGCAGAGGTCTCCCTTGACTTGTACTGCGAGCTCTGTATCTGCCCTTTAAAAGTAACTCCAGTGTTCAAACTTCTGAACACACTTCCCCTACCACTCGCTCCTCCAAAAAAACGGTCCTCACGTCAGCTTCTCCTGTGGCCTCCAATAAGCCACTGCCTCCTTCCTGGGATGGTAGCAGCCTTGGTGGGGCTGTTTGCCAGGCATTATATCAAAGAGACTGCCAGAAATGTTAGGCCCTGCAAAGGAAGACCAGGAGAAGCTAGATAGAGGGGCTGCGGGAAGATACTGGTAAAAACTCAGAGTCTTTTTCTTACTGTCTGTTCCCTCCAGTTAGCAGGGATTAGATATGTACTTTATATGTATTTATTGTGTTGTTTGGGGAAGGATAGATCAAAGAGAGGCAGCCATGTGTGTAGTCTCTGAAGGTCCTGAGATGCAGGTTCACCCTAGTCTTTTCTGCAGGTAAATTCCAGGTTCGCAGGCCTCCTGCTGAGAGAGCTGCATCTTGTGAACACATGGGTTTCAATCTTTTTGATGTCAGCTCCATCATTTCAGTGGATCTTAGCTGTCGTAGGAAGTCGTGAACACACAAGGCGAGGCAGTCCCTCAGTCCAGTCGCATGGAGGGCTTTGAAGACGAGGATCCAAAACTTGAATTTAACCACCTATCCAGTGGGGATCCAGCCAGTAGACCAGGAACGTGAGCAGCGTGCAGTTCCATAAGTGGCTTTGTGTTTAGGCATAGAGAAGTACAATAATTGAGCCTGCAGGTGAGGAGGGAGCATAATTTCTGGCCTAGGAAAAATGGCATTTTTTTTCTGGTTGTGTGTGATTATATATTTAGAATGAGTAAAGCATTCAGGTAAGTGCAGAGGAAGCAAATACAGCTAATGGTTAGGCTGTAAATCTCTTATGTGGAGGGAAAGGGTATAGCGAAAAGGAAGTTCTCCCTTTGTCCTATCATCTATTTGGTGATATAAGCCGGGTCTCTGGTTGGCCGAGGAGTTTGTTTTATTTATGTAAGTAATGCTGACCTACTTGTGGTTGGGTTATTGCTAGCATTTTGGTCTGTAGGGTTTCATATTCTGCTTTAGACACAAGCTGAGAGAGACCTGTGAAGGTGGAGGACCTGGGTTGGGCTCATTACAGCAGAAGCACAGTCAACGTGGCTGATGAAATCTCTGACTGCTGTAAGTCTTGGGGAAGGACAGCTCCACCAGCTCTCTTGGAAAACTGTATTAAATAAAAGTCACAGCACTAAATAAAAGCGTTTTAATTATCTGTGGTTAATTTGTAACATAAACTGCTTTTCATTAAAAACACATAAGGTCGCTTTTATATATTTTGGCTCGCTCTGCTTAGAAATTCAAGAGTTGAATTGTGGGTAGAGACTGTAATAATCTTTTATCCAGCTGTCCAACAACATTTTATCCAGTAAATCAAATGCAGAAGAATTGGCAGTGTGATTGCAACTAAATTGTCCTTGACCTTCAGATTATAATGCCAACAGAATTTCACTCTTAATGACTAGTGGAAGCATTAGAATAAGAAATCTAGATATTTGTTCTTCCTTATTACGGACTGTATTTTCTTGCTTAAGCACCAGTTTTTGAATGTTAAACGGACTGTATTTTCTTGCTTAAGCACCAGTTGTTAAATGTTACCAGCCATTACTGTAAAGTAATATTTAAAAAAGTCAGTAGAAATAATTTGCTTACTGTACCAAGTGACAATACAGAGATTAAATTATAATAATGAACAAGTACGAGTTTGCTTTATGACCATAATGAGCAATAAACAAATTAAGCTGAATTAGGAAAAAATGATTAATGACTAAAGTTTCTAAATGCTTCTTTGATGCAAGGGAATTTTTCTGTTGATTTTTCTGGTCCTGTTCATTTTTATTTCAAAGCGTTTTATGGGGAGGGGTGGCGTACGCATGTATGTGTAGGCGCCTTTTTGCAAAAACTTTGGAAGCCTGTTTGGAAAATGAACCAAATCATTTCAAAGTGAGGGGTCAACACGAGAGAGAGAGAGAGAATCAGATGAAGGGTCTCTTTTGCTCAAGTAAGAGGCGCTTGAGAGGAACAATATTAGAAACGGGACGTATTGAGTGAAAACTTTCTGCTCTCTCCGTGAACCCCCAAGCTTAAGAGTGGTCTTGTCCATAGCACGTCACTAGTTGCTGTTGCTGCCGACGCGTGGCAGAAGGCTGGACTAAGCCCTCGTTTTTCAAGCTGGGAGCTCAGCTCTAGTAGAGGGCAGGAAGAAACAGGGCTTTGAAGTAGTAGGAGATGTGCTACTGGAGACCAGAGTCTGGGCTAGCATGCCTTCTCGTTCCATTTCCAGCTTGTGAGCTATGCCATTGCCAGCCCATCTCATGCAAGCCAGGGCAAAGTGAGTTGTTATCTCTAGGTCAGCAGCTTAGCCTTTCTGCAGAGCTGGGGGTGCAGAAGGTCGGCGAGGAGGATATCAACTGAACTGTCATACGACCTTCTCCGGAGCCGCTTCTCGGCTCCTCTACCCTCAGAGATCAGAGGAGGAGAAGCCAAATGGTATGTAAGCTGCAGAAAGGTCCTGACTGACAGGAAATAATGGCATTCTCCCTCCGCCTATATTTTTCTGCTCTATGCACAGTAAAGAAAGCAGCAGCACTTCATTTTAAATACTAAAAAAATACTGTGCGTCTTTACACATTTGAGGAGCGCATTGCCATTACTTTATCATGAAAACATACAGCCCTGCATATGAAGACAATTTATTCTTGTCAAAACAACAGTTAAGATGGGCTTATTTCATGCTGGGATTTTATTTTCCCCGTATTTGTGAATTTCCATTATGAAAGACATTGCGCCGTGTATTTCTCTTTGTTTCATTTTGTGACGCGTTCTTTTGTTAACACTCTTGGGTCGCAGACCCATAGCTGTCAGTTTTTTTTTTCCCCCCTATTTTTTGTTCTCAGTGTAAACTGTTGAATTAACAGCTTGCAAAATCTTACACTACTGACAAAAAAAACCCCCAACAGAAACGCTCCGTGAATATGAGTATTGGAGCTTTCTTTGATAGTTGTTCAGAAGGAAAATTCATTTGTATAGTCTATCATGCATGTAACAATGTGCTTTTGATGGTGAAAATTGTTTGATAAATATTAATAGGTGTTTTTCCCACTACTTTGTACATAACGTGGCCTTTGTTAAAGATGAATGTTCCATAGAAATGAGATTTTATTAATGTGACATTGAAAATGTTCATGTCTAAGGTAAATTTGGAATGGAAAGCTGAGAGCCTCAAAACCCGGCATTTTACTCAAGTGTTGGATCACATAAGCAAGTTAAAGCTTGAAAAGGGAAATTGGTTTTGTGGGTCTCTTGTCAGTATAGGCCTTAATTCGTGGTTAACAAAAATTAATGTTCTACTAGTACTTTGGAGGACACATTATTGACTTGATGTATTTCCCATTCTGGGAGGTTCCCACATGGCACGCTTGCATGTAGAGTGAGATCTAGCATCTTCCAACAGAGATTTATTACACTTGGAAACAGCTCTCCAGAACGGCAGTCGCTGAGAATAGTCTTGATCTATCGTAATTTATTCTGGTATTGATTGCGAGTCAAAGGCAGAAATATTCTTTGATTTAAAAGGCTAAAAAACTGCATTCAGGAAGTAGGACTGAGACTTTCCTGTTTTGTTCCTTTTTGTTTGGATTTTTTTTTAATGCGAGCCAAAGAATTTCCTAATGCCTGTTTTCATCACAAGAAATGAGAGTAGCATAGTTACAAAATTACTTAAAATAAATGGTAAAAACCAGCATTTGTCATGCTTTTCTCATTTTCTGCTCTGTCATAATTCTCAGAAACTTCCAAACCGTAGGCTCTAAATAGGCACATCAGTTGGAAATAGATGGAATAGGTACGAACACATCAGTTGGAAATGCACAGGGATCGAAACATAATAGATACGAACAGTTCTATTAGGTTTATATTAATAGCATTACTGATTTCTGGATCAGGCATTTCCTGGCGGTTAAATCCAGCTGGTCTGTCTTGAGACTTCATTTACTTCAGCCAGTCATTAATTTCTAGACGTTGCCCAGCCCATTATTACTTCTGTAATGCAGTAGTCAGGTTTTGTTTTTTGCACTTGTGATTTTTTTTATTACTCTGTTAAGGTGTTTTCAGTGTGCAGTCTATAGAGATAGTCACTCCATATGTGTTCAGGTTGCACCTGTTCATGGCAAACTAATTTTAACCCTTATGTAGGCCAGTCAGCTTATGTCTTGATAACTAGGGGGTTAGTTATTTTTAATGCATTCTTGCAAATAGCAAATATTAACAGCAAGGTTAAGTGTTCTTTACTTTTCAATTTTCTTTATTCCTAATGTAAAGTTTTGTACATACAGGCAGTCCTCAGACTTACGACAAAATTGGTTCCTGAAAACCATATCTTAATCCTGAAAACCATATCTTAAGTCGAAATGTTGTAACTCAGAACCAATTTTCTCCTAAGGAACAATGTTATAAATGGGAGTTTGGTTGAACCAAGGCCCAACACCCTATTTTCACCAAAAATACCCCAGACTTCTATACTAGATCAATTATAGATGAGTAATATAGCGACGTTACTATTTACAATATAAATACATTAATCACATTGATTTAGAAGGATTTCTTTGAGGTGACTTTGCTGGACTTTTTGAAGGGCTCTTGGTTGGACTTTGTGAAGGGCTCTTGGCTGGAGTCTTCTCAGGAGTCCTGGCTGCAGGTTTTTCTGGAGTCTCGTCGGTTTTCTTAAAGAAAGTGTCCAATGAAGTTTGAACAGATGTTCTTCAGGGAGATGGGTGCAGCAGCGAACTTGTTTGCTGGTGTGGCGTCACATCGGATCAAGCGTTGTAAGGTCGAAACTGATGTCAGAAAGTCGAAACAGGGTGTCGATTTATAAACGTTTTAAGTGCAAAACGTTGTAACTCGAAACGTTGTAAGTCGAGGACTGCCTGTACTTGTACTTCTGTTTCCTGTTTGCTGACTTAAAGCTACTCTGATTCATTTCTTTAAAAGAACAATTTTGGTAGAACCAAACAGTCTGCAAAATATAACCAGAAAAAAATCTTTGCTTAGTATGTATCTATCTCATACATTTGAACTAAATGTAGAATACTATACAAAGAAGATAGAAATACTATACAAACGAGAGAGAATATGCTTTTGACTTACTGGGTTTTTGGTTGTAGCCATGTTAGTCTAAGGACATAGGCAGGCCAGGTTCTTTGGGTCGATTTGATCTTTTATTAGACCAACTGAGTAGTTAGAAAAAAAGTTCTTAGCTTTTTTCCAACTACTTGGTTGGTCTAATAAAAGATAACGCATCTACCCAAAGAACCTTGCCTGCCTTTTGACTTACAATATTTATTTAGAAAGATGCATAGCATATTATGGTTGGATGACGCACAAGATTGATGGTGGGTTATTTTTGGTAACTCATGTGAAATGCATTGTTGGTATCAATAGAAGAGTCCAGGTCATAAAAAACTGTTCTCATAACTGATGACATTGAGGACAATCTAATGAGAATAAGCATAACCATCCTTTTACTACAACAGTTGCTTTTTACAGCTCATGGTGAAGTTAGCTTGATAGTGCGGCACAGAGAAGATTATGCCACCATTTCCTATGCGAGCATATAGGAAAAATATATTTTAGGGCCCCAGTTTTGCATGTACTGTGGCCAATAAAAACCTCTGTTGATTACAATGGAACATGAATCATGCTCTTTGCACATGTTAGTGCAGTATCCTTTGATACTTATATATCATTTTAGAGTTCTAAATTGACATTTAATGTGAATTTTTTTCCCGTTTGTTAGTTGTTTGCTTTGATGCCAAGATAAACTTTGATGACAATGCAGAGTTTAGGCAAAAGGAGATATTTGCCATGGATGACAAGTCTGAGAATGAGCCCATAGAAAATGAAGCTGCCAAGTATGACTTAAAGTACATAGGACTGGATGGAAACATTGCTTGCTTTGGTAAGAAAAAAAAATATGTCTGTGTGGATCTCAGTGCAGTGGTTCATAAATGGCTCACAGCAAGTCAGAGCTCTCTGCTTTGAAAAATATTCCCAAATGCTGACCAGCTAATCCATTAGATCAGGGGCGGGCAAAATACTTCCCACGGGTTGGATCCCTCCCATGGAGTGATTTTGCCCAGCTCATGACTGGTACTTCAACCTCCCTGAATGGTGCTGGGATACCCCTTTCCTATGCCCCATTTTGACCTGGTAGGGCTTGAGGTTGCCACTACTGCAGGCATCCCCTAGTGAGCTGCGAGCTGGCACGGGATGGGTGCCCCAGTCTGCCTCCCTCCCCCCAGCGCAGTCCTGGATGCTGCAAGTGCGTGGTGCAGTGTGGAGTTGCCGCCAGGTTCCCCCTGCTCCCTCCCCAGCCTGTGGGCTGTGTACCCCGGGCCAGGAGAGGGAATGAACAAGGGGAAGGGGGAAGGAAGCTAAGTTCCCCCTGCTTGGAGGGCTTGGCTGTGATATATGGCTGTCCCCTGCCTCTGCCTCCTCTCTTCAGCCTCCCAAACCTCCTCCACAGGGCTCACAGCGCTCCTCTCCCCCTCCTGGGTGCTGTGGCCCTGGTGGTGGCCTTCAGCTCTGCCCTGGCCCCATGCTGTCGTCGCCCCAAGATCCCAGTCCCAGACACAGTTCTGGGAAGCCTCGTGGCAGGCAGGGAGTTTAGCCTGAAGCTGGGGCTGGGATCATGAGACAGTGACAGCGCAGAGCCGGGGCAGGGCAGAGCTGAGATCCGCTCCTTGTACGCCCCTGCCCATGAAGCTTGCGCCCATTGTAGGGGCATATGCGGGCAGCAGATCGTGGCTCTGACCCAGCCCCCATCCTGTGCTGTCACCACCCCACGACCCTGCCCTGTGATCCCAGCCTTGCTCCCCCATCCTGCTCCTGGATAGGATAGCAGCCTTGCTCCCCATCCCACATAGGGAGTTTTGGTGAGCTGTTGTGCACGGGGGCCGGAGGGTGCTGACGCAGCCTGTGACAGCTCACCGAAACAGCCTATGTGGCCCTCGGGCTCAAAACATTGCTCACCCATTAGGTTAATCAAAGGAACAGACAGCAACGTTGGAAATCTATTAACAATAGAGATATCTAAATGCATCAGATTAGAGGCCCTACATTTTTTATTATGAACTGTTTAAAGGGACATCAGCAACTTGCAAATCACATTCTCAGTTGATAGTGATGATTTATCTACTATTGTTACAGTCCTTGCTGCATTTAAAAATGCGTAGGGAATATAGGATGTTATCTGTGTTGAAGCAGATGTTAATAAAACTTCATGGAAGTTAGCTTCATGGAAGAAATCCTGCAATTTGAAACAACTTGTTGAAAAAATAAATATCCAGTTTAAAATATTCTTTATGCAGTTTTATCTCACCGAGGTTCATGAAATGAAACGTGGTTTCTCACCCTGGCAGGGGAATTGAGATAATAAGTGGATGTTATTTTACTGTGGTTTAAGAAATATTTTCCCCATTGCTCTGAGGAAGGATATTCAAAAACTTGCAAAAATGAGATGGGTCAAAATGTGGTAATCAGCTGATGAAATATAATTTAAAAAGTAACACCACCTTGACTTTCCTCCTCTAGCTTCCCACTTACTCATCCTAGTGGGCATCATTGAAAACTTTCCAGACTAAGGGGTCTGTGGTGCTAAGCACACTCATTCTGGCCGAGTTAAATGAAAGCTGAACATTACTAAGTACCTCTGAAATCCAGACAGGTATTTGACTCCTAATTGTGGGTGTAGGTGCATCCTAGTTTACACGTTTTGGTGCAGTCCTTTTTAAAACAGTAAGAGATTTCATAGTAAGTATTGGGAGGTGTTTTTTCTCTATTAGTCTGGCACGCTGCATTTGAAACGCATCTTAGAGTGAACAGGAAATGCATGAAGTTTTATAAATAGGTCTTTTCTTGTGCTGGTAGGCCAATTAAGTTGTATTTTCCAGAGTCTGAATTACATTTTGTGAAAAAATAAACTTTGTACCTTTACAATTGCAGTGAATGGAGCTGGGCTTGCCATGGCCACCTGTGATATCATTTCCCTTAATGGTGGAAAACCAGCCAACTTCCTGGACCTCGGTGGAGGTGTGAAGGAAGCCCAAGTATATCAAGCCTTCAAACTGCTCAGTGCTGACCCTAAGGTAACATGGTTGTCTTTGGAAAGGATGCTTTCTCATACAGTTCCAACCCCTGCCAAAATATACCTGAAAATATCAATGATAGCCCGGTGAACACTGAGGGTAACCTACCCGGATGATGGGCTGCTGGTTAAGACACAGGACTGGTTCAGTTTCTAGTTCAGTCTCACACTTTCTATGGGCAAGTTGCTTAGAGCTCTGTGGCTATATCCAGAAAGGGATATGGGCATTGCCAGCTTTCGGACTGGCTCTCAAAGCCCTAGATCAGGCACCTAACCTCCTCGTACAATTTGTGGGGAGAATTAGGTGCCTCAACAGTGTCAGTGGGCTGGCTGGAGAGATGTCTAAGCTTAGTTAAAAGGGTGTGCTCCTCTTGAGGTCTGAGTCACTGTCTTGGGACCCTCTTCTGCAGTCAGGCCCCTCTCCTGGGGCCTGGCCACAAGGGATTTAGATGCAGAACTGGTCCACCCTACCAGCATGGAGGGAAGTCAGGATATCTGGAGAAAAAGAACCTCAAGTGCCCTATAGACCTTTGCTGGGGAAAACCTTAAGCCTCTACAGACACCTGTAGCTCTTGTCAACATGATACCGGGGTATCTGTTGGCATAAAGCATCTCCTCATCCTGTTCCAAATATGCTGATTGATGGCCGCTATCTCCGTGGAAGTTGATGAAGCTGTGCTGAAGGACACCAGTGAAACACAGCCCAAACCACAGGGGTATATAGCTCATTTCTCTACTTCTCTACTTGATTTTTTTTCCTTTCCTCCCTTTCATTTACTTTATCTTCTCTGTTTTGTTTTTGACGTCATCTGTCTGCTCCTCTCCTCTTTTTTCAGCTGAGAAATTGCCATCTTTTGAAACTAGAGCAATGCCTTCTCCCAGCTTATTTCTCTTCGCTTCTCTTTGCAGGCTGCCTTTCCTCCTCTAGCTTTCCACTCTTTTCTGGAGTGACTGCTTAGTGTGTCCCGATGGACAGATATTTTTTCTAAGAAAAGGGGCCTGCGGAAAACTCTCTGCCCTAAGGCACACAATAAATGGGAATGTCAGAGTCCGTTGCAAGTACGAGGAGGAGCTTGGTCCAGCACAGTTTTGGAAATTATTGCCCTCATCCATTTTTAAGTTATTAACCTCCTTTCCCTTGACTCAGCCCTCGCACACTAGTCATTGTTCCCTGGCTTTTATGTTTAAGTCACCTAAAAGGCTTTGTCTGGTTTAAACGAGGCACTTCTGAACTGCCTCTCATCATCCCTGTGATTTGACTGATTTCACTTTTATCTCCCGGCACTACGACCATCAGAGATGCGGTCTCAGTTCAGGATGAGATGAGCTGGAACTCGCCGCTTGTTTTCGGCAGTAATTTATGAAGAATGCATGTAGGATTCTAAGACTAAGATTACCGAGGATCCATCTCCCTATTACATCCCGACACACTGCCTGCACCAGGGTTTGAGAGCAAAGAGTCCTCAACCTTGGTGCATATGTAATTGTCCTTCTTTCTGTGCTACTAAAGATCATCTATAAGTTTGTTTAACTATTTAAAAACACGTTTCACATCTTTGCTCTACGGCAAGCATATGGCAGTTTCATATCTAGTACTTCCTCTGCCTGAATAGTGTGCTCTCCATTGGTAAAGCCATGGATAAGATAATCTAATGAGCTTTCTCCAGTTCTTAACTAATATGAGCTTCAGTCAGCGAGGGTTATTTTGGTTAATGCAGTACTTGCAGTTCATAGGTGGTCATTAATTACCCTCCAACGTTTAACATAATTCTCACCTTATCCAAGAAAAGAAAAAAGTGTTCTTGGGAGCTTCCAGGCCAATTAATGATTGTTAACGTCTCCAAACAGCATTGAGCCTCTGAGGAAAACATAAACCAGAAAATACCCTGAGGGTTTCTGACTGCAGCATAGCACTGAACTCTTAACTGTGCTGAAATATGGCACTGGGAGCACTGGGGACTCTATCAGAGATTTAAATCTTCCTGGGGAAAAGCAAAAGATCAAGTGTGCTTTAAAAAAAGTCTCTGTGTAACTTTCTTTAAAATGTATGCATTGTCTGTAGTAAAGGAAGAATGCTAATGGGGAATAAAGTAAGCCTAGTGAAGAGGAGGGGAAGTGAAGGGCGTTCTTGTAGCTTGATAATGTGAAATGACTGTTGTCAAGGCAGCGCTTTTTAAAAAGATACCCGTCTCATTTCTTGCTGAATTCCTCCACCCCCGCCCCTAGAAACCAAACTAGACGGAGGCTTTAAAATGGAAACAACGCCTTTACAAATAGTCATGTGTTTGTGCTTTTCATCCTTTACCGGTCCTGGTTCCTGCTTTGTAGGGCTGCATGTGTCAGAGCGGCTGTTGCAATGGTTTTAACTCCTTCCTTGGACTAGTTTTCCACAACCGAACAGCTATCTATTTTTTTTTCCCCCTCCTCAGTCCTCCCCTTTTGCATGCGTTCCTGTGGTGCACGTGCTTTGGAAGGAGTTGAACTCCCCCTCCTCTCCTTCACCCCCGGAGAGGGACAGAAGGTGCCTAGCCTCTTTCCACACTTTTCCACCTGCTGAAACGTCATTGCTCCTTCAGTCCTCCTGTAACTTGGAAAAGGAGTTTGCGTTCTTCAGTATCTCAGGGCTATACTGGGCAATCCCCAGCAGAGAGATGGGCCGTGGGCTGTTACAGCCTCTCCAATGCTGCCTGTGTTTAACTCTTGTTCACGACCACGGACCTCTTGTTATGCACATTACCTCTATACCTAGGAACCTAGACCCTGACCCCGTTCTCCCCAAAAGATTTAAGAGGTCTAGACTGAGCAGAAAGAATGGGCTAGTGGACTCATTACTTCCACGTATGGAAGGATGGGCTAGTGGACTACAGGATTTAAGACACTTGGGTTTGGATCCCAGATCAGCCACTAACTTTATTCCCCATTTTGGGCAAGCCCATTGATCCACTTTGTCCATCAATTCTCTGTCTGTTAAATGGAGATGATAATATTCCCCTGCCTTACAGGGAACATAAAATACAACCAGCGATGGAAAGATACTCAGCTGGCAGAGTAATGAGGGTCATGTGGGCAGTTAAAGTCCGCTCAGAAACTGCAAGCATTTCTGTTTTGCTATTAACTAAACTAACACAGAAGGTCAGACGCAGAGATTAAATTTAAAGGTAATGCTGTAAAAAGAGAAATAAAAAAAAGGACGGAAATTATTTTTTTAATGAAATGGCCTGCTTTTTTTAATGCTGCCATTGATAATAGCAAGAGATTAATCAATTCAGTGGATGCTAACAAGTGTTTGCTTGCCATACATACAGAAAAACGGTAGTGACTGCCTGATACGAACGTTTCTCCAGGAAAACATTGTATAGTGACATCCGTTAACTTACATAAAGGAGACGACGACTGCCAAACACAAGTAAAGCTTAATTTGTTTTTCCTTCAGCCATCTCGTAGTCCAAACACAGATCGTTGTTGTACGGATATGGAAGAAGCATTTTTATTCCTGTCACTTCCCTTAGCCTGTTTGCTTATGTCGACTGCATCTCTCCGTCCACCTTCATGAAGGAAAAATAATGACACTGATGTGTCTTGTCATTAAGTTGCATGTGAAGCAGAGGTCTTGGGGCGTTTCATTTTCTAGACTTCTGAGGCAGTGAACAGAATTCGGGAAGAGGAGATCATTAGCTATTTTGCAATTCACTTATTTTCCAGCTGTGGTTAGCATGAAAGTAATATGGTTTATCCAGGCTTATTATATCAGATATTTTTATCATCCGCATATCCTTCTGTCTTGAGAGAGCTGAAATGTTTGTTTCCATGAAGGTTGTGGGCCATCACATAGCAGCTGAAGGGGGCTGTCTTTTGCTAATGTATTTTGTCTTTTGCTGTATTTTGCTAATGCATCTTGTCTTTTGCTAATGTAGCAGAGGGTTGAGTTGGATCAGTAAGAGCTTTCCAAAACGTTATAAAAATAGTAAAATTACATTTCACGCTTAAACCACTAAATTGTTCGATGCACCTGTTCTTTTTTTGTGGGTGAGTGCAGTGGCTCAGTTTATGCCTGCCATGTAACGGGTAAGGAAGACCAGGCTGGTGTTGCATCAGTATCTGTGAGGACTATGAGAGCCTGACTGAACCCTTCTCTCCTGCCAGGGATGTGAACTAAGAATTCAAACTTCATTCCCTCATTTCAAACTCTAATTTATGATAAAGCTGAGGCTTTTGCAGTCCCGAAGCCTGTCCGTGTGGACGTGTCCCGTGCTCAGCAGGCGTGTGCCCCAGCGTACGTTCAGAATTAAAGTTCAGGGTATAATGCTACATCAACCTTTTAAGTTCTGCAGAAACAAAGGAGTTAGAGGAGAGCAAAGTAGATTATGTTCCTTCCTATACATCACCAAGGAACTTTCTATTGACTTCAACTCAGCTGTATCTTTGCAGCCAACTCATTGATGCCCAGTGTTCACATAAGCTCTGTGGCAGGGATGTACAGCACCCAGTACACTTGGCTCTGGGTCCATAGCTGCACTGCAGCCATACAGATAATAAATCAGAATAATATCCGGGGGTGATTTGAAAGCAGCGTGTTTGCACGGGTATATAATTTGTCCTGCAGAATCTTTTAATGCTGGTGTCGAGGTGAGAGAAGAGAAGAACCCGGCTTGATTGTGAGTGAGATTTGCAATTTGGTGAAGATCAAGAGCAGGATTGTTAACTAAAGAGAGAACACATTAACTGTAGCTTATTTTTATTGCTTGGCTTCTTGTGTTTTCCCATGGCTTTCTCATTCAGTTGAGGTTGTGCTGGTTTTAATGAATGAGAAGTATGGTTGTTTTCTCACCATCCCAAGCTCTTTTGCCTGGGTAGGGAAGGGGCTTTATAAAAAGAAAATTCTTTAAGCACTGGTTCAGCTCCCAGCTCTGAAACATAGGTGCTCACTTTGGTGTCACTATTCTCCCCAGTTGCTGAGACCAGGGAGGTCACGGCCAAGCCACGATTCTCCCCCAGTCCTGTGGGTTTTACAGACGAAGAGGAATCTGCAAACTGCTGGATTCAGTGTGGGCAAAAGAGCTTTGTTCATCTCTAGGGAACGAGCCTTAGCATCCCCAGGTGGGAAATACCATGTCAAGGTTTAAAGAACTGATAGTTAAACAGCCACAGTAACAGGGACCATTATAGCAGAGTAGGATGTAGGAGGATAACCTGTTGGTCATGCTCTGCATGTGACCGGCAATAGGGTTTCCCAAAGTTGTAAGGATGCCAGACCACAGAACATTAGTATCCGATGACCCTCCTGCCATCTCCCCCAGCATCCAGTATCAATATGTATGCAGCGATGGCAAATAAAATGAAAGGTAAATAGTGTTCAGTTCTAGGTGCATTGCAGTGCGTTAGCATCGGATGTGTTTGAATTGTCAGATTGCTTGTCATTTCAGATAACGTAGAGAGAGCACTGTATTCTTATGCAGTCGTTAGGAACCCTTTTGCTTTCTCATTCAAATATCAGACACCCCATCCACACCTCATTACCCGGCTGTTCTTTGTACAGCATGAAAAGACTTTACGCTTTGCGTGTTTTCTGTCTCACACAATAGGGTGAAGCATGGGACGCAGCGTTAAGTCCTTGAAAAGCCACAGCTGGAGAATTGCTGTAGTGAAAAATGTCCATAGAGGCTGCATGCTAAAAGTGGGGGATTTCCTTGAGGGTAAAAGCAATCCCTAATTATTTAATTCTGGGTTGGGAGCCAAGCTGTCCTGAGTTTAATCTGGACTCTGGCAAAAACCTTGCCCTGTGGCCTGTCACTGAGGGTGATATATTAAACAAAAAAAATGGGGAGTGGGGGGGACTGTTGCTGTGCAGCTCTGCGTGACCGTCATAAGATGCCTTTCGTGTTACAGAAGCATTGAGCACCCCATGCTTGCAGTAACTTCACCTAAAAGTCAGTTATTAAGCACCTCTTGATAACACCAGGTGGGTGTCTAATGACAGAGGTGATTCGATTAGTAGGCTGTCTCGAAAACTTTAGACTTCAACCTTCGCGTTTTGTCGTTCTGCTGTCTGTAACGCTCGTCTGCCTCGGGGGGGTGCTGTGAAGATTAATTGAAGATTACATTTTACGTGAAAGACGTAAAGTGGTATCCAGGTACCAGGCTACGGCTACTGCTTCATTTCCTGTTTACAAAGCGCATCCCCCGCCTCGGCCTTTGCACGCTGAGAAGCACCCTAATCGTGGTGTTGACACCAAAATCAGTCGGCTTCCTGCTAATGAATTGATGCGGTGCGTTTCATTTGCTTCAGCTGCTGGATTTGGTGATTATTAATAATAATTCTGTGTCCCTGGGGGTGCAGTTGAGCTCGGAGCCCATTTTGCAAAGATCTCTGCAAAGACCCAGCCTTGCTTCCCCCAGAGGTTCCAGATCAGTGACTGAGCTGGGAGGGAAGGCATTGCATCTCCTTACTCTGTAGTGCAGATGAAGGTATAACACATTAGCTCAAGAGAGGTTTATTGGAAAGGGGTGCTAGGATTTGCTGCCTGTGATAAAGCGAACAGAAATAGATCATTTCATTTGGACCCACAATAGAAAGTGTGGAGGAGATTCTCAAATGGCTGTTAACCGTTTTGAAATTCTGGATGTGTTGGCTCATGGGGATTTTGAGAGTGTCACGTTCCTATCATAATGTCCTAGTGATTAGGGACAGAAAAGACCTTTCTGATCCCCGAAGCACCTTGCAAGGCTTGAAAAAGAGTTGCAAGGAGTGTGTCCTGTTTTCTACATCAGAGATATGCAAATGTCTTAGCTTTAATTGACAACAGTAGGGCTGCTTATGGGTGACGGTGTCATTCCCTTTTCCTAGGTGTCTTAATGCAGTGGCGCTCAACCGCTGGCCCGTTCTCCAGCCTGGGGATAACCACAGGGCTGGATATGTCAACTGGGGGAGCAGTGACAACCTTAACTGTCATGGCTTCCAGAGCCACAGCATTTATTGCTGCCACTGCTCGCCCGCTGCCAAGTTACACGACCCATGGGGAGCCCTGCAGGTCGGATAACACCACCCCACGTGCCAAATCGTGCCAGAGCACCGGGTTGCCCTACTGTTGGATCCAATGCATGAGGTTGGGTTGGAGAGCAAGATTGTACCTTCAAACCAACCCCATGTGCTGACCCTAGACTGGGATGCAGCCCACAAATTGGCCCTGTACCACCCATCTGGCCTGCTGCTGCCTTAGTGCTTTAATTTAGTTTCATCTGAGCTGTATCCGTGAGAAGTTGCTTGCAACAGAGGTTAATAAAATCCTGTCCAAAATGAATTTATAAGAATCCTCTAGTCTTCTTTCACAGTCCTAGCATTAGAAATAGACTTTCATCTCATCTAGGGTTTTTCTTCTTAAAAGAACTTGATAGCTTATTGCCAGTATTATTTATGGAAATCTGTGATCTGACTCTCTGCTTCAAAAAAAAATTTTTTTTAAAGATAATTGCAATATCTATACACTTCAGTGGTTGCTGCGAAGCACCACTTGTTCATGCCCAGAACTTTCTGGAGAAGGGGATTGCAGGTCCAGATCGTTGGTCTTTGCCTATGCCCCACTCCCACTGTGGTCCTCAAAACCAGGGCACAGTCATAGCGGGGCTAGCGAGGCATGGCCTGCCATGGATCTCAGGGTCTCTGGATCTCAGGGTCTCTGAGTCCTGATGGACGTAGCTGGTGGCGACAGGGGATGAGCAAAGGGCTGTGCAAATACAGGCCTTGCTCACCTCTCTGCTGCCCAACCCTAGCTATCGGTCCTGGGACCCTGCTGCTGCTGCCACCCAGACGTGGATCCACAGTGCCCCCACCAGAACCACTGCAGCTGCCCTTCACCCCACAGGCCTAGTCTGGGAGGTGTGGATCTGGCTCAGGGCCTACAGTAAGTTTGACCCTCCCTGGCCTAGTCATATTTCTGGGTTCCACATATTGAGATTTCTTTCTAGCTCAAATAATAAAAGTTGTGGCGAGTCTTGTAAGCTATGCACTGAGCATGTCGGGTCTTTTGCCGAATACCTGGTAGCAGTCGCTATATATTATAGCGCGTGAGTCTTCAGTGCCTAGTTAAAGGCAATGACATGCCAGCCTAATAGATTAGAAAAGTATTTGATTCTTTATTGTACTTTACAATTTGCTTAGATTTTTTTTAAAGGTTCATTTTGACTCATATTACAATGCATTAAATGTGAGAAGTGAAGAGGTTTTTGGGTACCCTAGTCAAATTGGTAGTTCATCCCACTGGGATGAGTAATTGATTATGAATCTTATTACAGATAATCCATCTTGCACGTTTAGAGGGCAGGCGAGACTCTAATCAAATTATAAGGTCATATAGGTAGGAAATAAAGCATAATTAGAAGTCTTAGATTACCCTGGTTAGCAAAGTTATTCTATAGAGAAAAGAGCATTTTAATAGCCATTAATATGAAGTGCTTGGCTTGTTAAGGCTGTCAGAGAAAGCATTTGTTCCTTCCATCAAAATGAAGGGTTTTGGTCATCTTACCCTCAGCTGTCCCTAATGGAGATAAATCTAAAGTGGGAACTTTATATATCAAGCTGGGTAGGACATGATGTTCTTCTGTCTTCAGTATTAAAATGAGCAGCTTGATTTTTGGCATTTTAGAAGCCCTCTCAGTAATTTATACAAAATCGTTGCTGAAGAATACCCCTAGATCTTGGCATTTCTGTGTCCAGACACCCTTCCTTTAAAAATGTTGGTGATATGTTAAACCTTTTTACTCTTTGCAATTTTCCTTTTTTTTTTTATAAAGCTAAGAATCCAGTTTGGCAAAGGTTACTAAGTGAAAGGACTGTGCCTAGAGAGAGGTCTGCAGTCTTAAGTAAAGGAAGGGTTTTTATTTTTTTTTTTTAAAGAGGTTTTTATGATTGAACTGAAACCAGGTATATCACCTTCCTGCGGCACCTGCACAAATCTGGTTATCATGAGAGTGAGATGGGAGGCATTTCTGTAGAAATCTGGCTGCTGTACTTGACCCTGCAATGAGAATGATCTCAGGACAACTTTACACTCTTTTTATATGTGGTGTATTAGGAATGGCTGAGAGTAGGTAGTGACATTTTAGATCATTGATGAATTCTGTGTGTCATCTAACAGTGAGATTGGGGGAGTGGGGCAGTGTGATAACGTGAAAACATTATTAAGGATAACTTTTTAAGAAAGTCTAAGTAATAGACTTTAGTCTAATAGACTTTAGCTCTAGTAACTGCCAAGGCTGAAGGAAAAGACCTATTATTAATCCATCTCAGCTACCGTGCTAAATTCACGTCTCGAATTCTTGAAAGATCTGGTTATGTATGCTCTCTGAAAGAACAAGATATTTCTGGGGGGGTTTCCTATTCCTCTCCACTTCTGAGAGGCGATGCCTGTCTCTTCTCTTGTCTCTCTCTCTCTCTAATTTCTCTCCTTTACTCTCTAGAGTTTTCCTGTTAGAGTATGATTTACTCTGTTTCAGAAAGAAAGGAAGTCCTTTTATTCTTTTATTGAACTCCTAAGTTCAGTCAGCTTGATCACATTTTCAGGGTAACTTCACTCTAATTTGGATGGCAACTTTCTCAGAGTCAGAGCTTCGTTTTCTGAGAGTATGCATTTATATGCACTTCCAGGATCGTCCACTGAGAATTGCCTTTCACAACTGGAGGAGTTTTCTGTAAGCAAAGTACTTTGCACATGCATATCTGTTAGCGTTCCCATGAGGCAGCCATCACATATCCTTGCTAATTATTTTTCATTCAGTTTATCTATGGTTTCTTCATTAATCGTTATCTGTTAGCACTCTAGCATTTTGCAAACATCCCGTTTTTTCTCAGCTAAAACTCCAATAGGATACTTTTTGTGCAAACATTCTGGATGTCTTGTTCTAGCACTTGGAGACTTAAGTTAGCAAACATTATACCAAAAAAAATCCACTCAAAGTATTAACCCTTAACGTTTTGGATTGCATTTTATCATTTGCTAATGATATAGTCATACAGTCATTGATCAAATTCCCTTTTTGTGCCAGGTAAAGTCCTAGGAAGAATTCTGTGTTTTTGCAAATTGTTTCTTTTCTGCCAGGACTCTCAGTGGATTTAAGTGTATTTTTTTTTCCACCCCTCCTTTTCTGTGAGACCGCATTGAGCTATGATCTAGTATATTCTCCTTCCATATTACAAGATGCTATTTTAACTTGCTATGGATGCACTGTGCAATGTATTAGGGAGAAAAGTGATTTTAATGCCTTTATTTGATAAATGGAGTGTAATATTGTATCTCGAAATGATGATGTTGATTTATGCTTGAAAACTAGCACATTTAGAAAGATAAGGCATGGGTCTTTGCTAACTACGATGGATGAGTTCGTACAAGGTTTAAAATTTAAAAAGTTGATATTCACCCCAATTCCTTTTCTTTTGTGTCAGATGAAATATATTTCCTCGGTAAACTAAGTGTCTGATCCTATTTCTGGGAACTCCCATTGACTTTAAAAGCAGCTGTATTTGATGCTCAGCCTGTCTTCATATAGACGATAAGCTTTGGGGGCAGATGCTGTCTTTATTCTGGTTGTACGCACAGTACCTTGGGATGCCAGTCCTCAGCTGATGACATGCAGCATTATGGCAAAATGCCAAGTATAAATATTAAACATATACCTTCATTGAAATAATTTAAAAGATCTTTAAAAATCCTTCTTATTTAGCAGTTAAGAGTTTAGACTTAATGCAAAAAACCCCCACAGATTTTTAAAAGCACCCATTTAATTCTAATCCTATTGAAGTGATAGAACTGACTAGAAAAGTGGAGTGCTTTTCCCAGAAGATTTGGCTTTTTTCAGTTAAAAATTATAACCTTAGAATTTTTAGGCAAAAGAAGTTTTATTTTATAACAGCAGAAGTAAGCGTTTCTGAAGGAAAGAAGACTTATTCCAGTAAAAAAATGTTGAGTTGAAAACTTGCTTTCCAAATAGTTTTAATGGAAATTTTCAACCATTTCTAGCATAGTGCTTTTGCATATCCCATAAAAGAATGACATAGATGAGTTTATAATAAATATATGTAGAGTTAAATGGTAGCTATATAGTCTGCAGGCAGAAAGATTTTACAGAACCTTTCCACAACGGGTTCATATTTGTGGCTGATGGAAAGAACAAGATAACTTTGCAAAAGGTTTTTATTTCAGAAAGGAAAGAAAAACCTGAACTGAGAGAGGTGAGTAAGAATGAAAGGACCTTCCCACCCTCACATCCTTATAACTCACAGAATCATAGAAAATGAGGGCTGGAAGGGACCCTAGGAAGTTGCATCTATTCCAGCCCCAGCTACATCATCCCAGCCAAGGCTTTGTCTAGCCAGGTCTTAACCTCCGAGGATGGAGAGTCCACCACTTCTCTGGGTAACCTGTTCCAGTGTTTTAATACCCTCCTCATGAGAAAATTCTTCCTGATATCTAACCTAAACTTCCCTTGCCACAACTTGAGACTGTTGCTTGTGTCCTCTGCCACCACTGAGAACAGTCCAGCTCCATCCTCTTTCAAACCCCACTTAAGATAGGTGAAGGCTGCTATTAAATCCACTCTCAGCCTTCTCTTCTCCAGACTGAATAAACCCAGTCCCCGCAGCCTCTCACCAGTCCTGTCCCCCAGCCCCCGAACCATTTTTCTTTCCCTCCTCTGGACTCTCCAATGCGTCCACATCCTTCCTGCAGTGGGGGACCCACAACTGGACACAGGACTCCAGATGTGGCCTCGGCAGTGCTGAATAGAGGGGAAGAATCACTTCCCTTGACTTATTAGCAACACTCCTACCAATGTAGCCCAAGATGCCGGTAGCCTTCTTGGCAACAAGGGCACACTGCTGGCTCATATTCACTTTATTGTCCACTGCCACCCCCAGGTCCTTTTCTGCAGAGCTGGTTTCTGCAGAGCCCAGCCAGTCAGCCCCAGCCTGTACTGGTGTATGGGATACTTTCATCCTAAGTGCAGGACTTTGCACTTGTCCTTGTTGACCCTCATGAGATTCCTTTTGGCCCAATCCTCTAGTTTGTCAAAGTCACTCTGAATCCTAGCCCTACCCTGCAGCATATCTACTACTCCCCCCAGCTTCGTATCATCTGCAAACTTGCTGCGGGTGCGCACTATCCTATCTTCCAGTCGTTGATGAAGATATTGAACAAAACCAGCCCCAGGACCAACCCCTGGGGCACTTCACTTGATACCGGCTGCCAACTAGACATTGAGCCATTGATTTCTACCTTCTGAGCCCGATGCTCCAGCGAGTTTTCTATCTGCCTTACAGTCCATTCATCCAGCCATTACTTCCTTCGGTTGCCTGCAAGAATGTTGTGGGAGACCGTATCAAAAGCCTTGTTAAAATCAGGGTACACCACATCCACCGGTCTCCCTGCATCCACAGAGCCAGTCACCTCGTCGTAGAAGGTAATCAGGTTGATAAGGCATGAGTTGCCCTTGGTGAATCCATGCTGTTCCCAATCACTTTCTCTTCCTCAAAGTACTTAGAAATGGATTCCTTAAGGATCTGCTCTGATTTTTTCCAGGGACTGAGGTGAGGCTGACTGCTCTAGTTCCCTAGATCCTCCTTTTTCCCTTTCTTAAATATGGGCATATTTGCCCTTTTCAAATCATCCAGGACCTTTCCCAATTGCCATGAGTTTTCAAAGATGATGGCCAATGGCTCTGCAGTCACAACTGCCTTAGCACCCTCGGGTGCATCCCATTTGGCCCCACGGACTTATATATGTCCAGCTGTTTTAAATAGTCCCGAACCTGTTCTTTGCCACTGCTGGCTGCTCACCTCCTTGCCAAACAGAGCTGCCCGGTGCAGTAGTCTGGGAGCTGACCTTACCTGTGAAGATGGAAGCAAAAAAGGCAGTGAGTATTTCAGCCTTTTGTGCATCCTCTGTCACTAGGCTGCCTCCCCCATTCAGCAAGGGACCCACACTTTCCCTGATCCTCCTCTTGCTGCCAACATACTTGTAGAAATCCTTCTCGTTCCCCTGGAGTAGGCCAGGCTCTGTGCTATTTAAGACTGATTTCCAACGAGTGAAGAAATTTACTTCTCATTGCAGCAACAGTCAAATGTTAAAGTGGCATATTTTGACTGTGTGTCTGGTGGTTTGGGAAGAAAAATTAGGTCTAACAAATACTGTCATATTTTTCATTTTTTCACTTTTTTGACTGCAGCTGCAATTTATATTAATGGTTCAAAGATGAGTGATGTCTATATTGAAATATTTGTATTATAGAGTTGTGAGGGAAGCAGAGAGAAATATTTTTGAGCAGGCTTTAATTTCCTTTTCCTCATAACTTTGAATTATAGTGCAACTGTGCTCCTTAATTTTTTAAGAATAGACTTTTCTGATTTCACTTAACATTGTGCATATCGGTATACATGCAACAACATACAGATGCAGATTTTTAAAGGAGACTTCAGAATTCAAGCCAGCATGTATGTGCCTGTCTCTCAGGCACTTTTGGTAATCCCAGACGTACCCACGCAGCAAACTAAACGAATTTATTCAATTTAATTTATTTTCTCAGTGACCACCATATGCACACAAGGATAAGGATAAATCCACACATGATTTTATATGGTTGTGTATACTGTAAGAACGAGCTATATTCCCATGGTGGTCACACAGCCTGTTTCACTACTTAATACGGCTTCTTCCACAATCAAAGCTATGCACTTTCCAATGGGGTATACGCAAAATGGACTTGGAGCCATTATTTGTCACAAGCCATCCATGGACCTTTAACATGTGAATTAGACCTGTGAAGTCAGCTACAGTTAGACACAACTGTTCATTTGCATACACGAGCTAGCTGAATATGTGTATGTGGTTATATGATAATTACACATGCAAAAGATGCATGCACTTTGTTAAAAAACCTAGCCCTAATTGTTTCATGTGAACATGAGCAAACCAATGAGCTGATCTGAAGTTTCTCACATTTAAGCTGTGAAAGACTGAAGGGGAAGAGGGAACACTCTTGTCTGGTGTGCATGAATAAAATTTAGGAACTTTTGAGCCAAGTGTAGCCACCGGGCCTTTAGAGGTCATGACGGAGCGTAGTCTCTTCATGCGGAGAGAAGCTTAGCAGCTATACCAGAGTGCTAACAACAAACCGCATGCTAGAGACACCGAATTTCATTTCCTACCGGCTGAGATTGTGGCTATAACTGGTGTTCCATTTGCCAAAAGGAGAAAAAAAAATCTTTAATTTAGTTTACAAACACATGGCAGATTGAGTTGTATTCACAAATGAACTCCAACTGAGAATGTTATTAAGCATGAGAGTTAATACAAAGCTTTATTCTTTTTGACAAGGCAATGCCAACTGTATGTGATTAAAGCAGAAGCTTTAAAGTACATGTCCCCCATTGATCATAGATTTTGAATTAATAGAGAGATGCAGAAAAAGTAAACAATTCTTATTGAGGAAAGAGAGACAATTAAATGCTTGTGGGTTGTAGACTAAAATAAAGCTTTGAAAAAAAAGTTGCCAACAGTTTGTTTATTTTTTAACTAAATCCTGATTAAGTTACCCACCTAGAATACTGTGATAAGTCTGCCCAGTCTTTCAAAAAACACAAGAAAGAAAAAATCAATTATTGGGGGAAATGAATGAATGTGCAGAGTCAATATTTTATAGCAGGTGATGAAACTTGAATGCCTGATGCCCAGCAAATCATTTGATTTAAAGGTTTGGGACTGCAATGCATGACTTTTCATTGAAGAAATATAAAAGAGCAAATTACTGTTCGCTGGAAAGTCACAGAAACCTTATCAGAATTGTTTAGTTCCTGCTGGTCCCTGGAGGTTTTCGTCTTCAACCACTGATTGAGTATGTGCTCTCTGAATTGTGAAGGATTTGCCTTTCATCAAAACTTTCATGGGGCCCTTACACATTTGTTGCTGGAATTTTGTGTGTTGCTTTGCAAAGAAACTCAAATATACTTTTGTTTTTACTTCATCTTACATAGAACAGATGTAATTGAACTGAAAGGATAAAATAAAAGCAGTTTACACAGAAACCAAATCTACATTTCAGCAATTTCAGCCCATATTCCATAACATTGCTAAAAATCCTTTACTTAATTTTGTTTTGTTTCCATCCAAGAACACAGCAGCACTGTTTCCAGTTGGTATCAAGTAGACATGCATGTTCAGCCCCTTCAGGTTTTCTCCATTGAATTATTACTATTTTTGTCCCCTCTTCCTCCATATATAGGAGTGGTGAAATACATAAACTCCATGCCACCGAGTTGTCTCAGCGGGAAGGTGTGTAGTGAAAGCCAGCCACATCCTGGTACCTTCACCATCAAAGGGCATTTTTCCATGTGCTATGGGACGTGGCACGGCATGTGAATTAGCAACCCACACTAATCAAAAGTGCAGTGCGTGGCGTGTATCAGTGTCACCGCGCATCCCCGTGCTAAAAAAATGATGGCAGGGCGCTTTCGACTAAAGCTCATTGAACACGTTTTCTTTTGAAGCGACGCTGATACACATGACGTGGGAGGTTGCCGGAGCACATCAATTTCCGTGCTCCAACCGATTTGATTAATCGAGTCTGGTCCGACATACTGGCTTTTCAGAGTGTCTCTGTGCAGGTGTATAGGAGCCCAAAGAGTAGTGCCTAATCCTGCAGGTGGCCCTGTACAATTCGGGCAATGAGATGACTTTCAAGTAATGTTATTCAGCCTACATAAGACCCTACAACTTTTGGGGCTCATAATGCAACACAAATTATGCCCCCCGAAGGGGTATGTCTGCATATGTGTGGCGATTTATGGAGCGCACAGACCTACCCACCAAGAACCATTCATGGTGACAGAAGGTTTCCTCCTTCTGCTCTGTAAATCTCAGATACACTCTGTTTTGGTTTGAATATAGGAACCAAAGCATGCTATCAATTGAATATATAATTCGTATTTATATTCATAATATTTCCCTGAGATGAATAGAATTAAGGATTGTTTATAATGGAGATATGTGTTGCACTTCATTGTCATTAGAGATAAACAGGGATCTGGCTTTTCAGTTTGACATGGAAAAATGCGGATTTTTGGCTTTAAAGGGCTGCGGGGGCTGTGGGTCGGGGGTGAGGGGCACTGCAGGACCAGGGATCTTCAGCTAGGGAGTAAGGGGCAATGGCAGGGGCAGGGCATGGGCATATCAGAGCTGCTCAGCGCCACAAAGGAGTGGCTGGGGACAGCCGCAGCTGGACCTGCATGCTGGTGAGCAGAGGGGGCAGGAGGAGCTCTGATTTTTCATGATAAAAAACGAAAATCAAATGCCAAAATATATAGGTATTTAGAATGGATTTTATTATAATGATTGTGGCACTGGTAGGCTTCCAAACTGCTTTAAAACTAAATATATCAATAAAACATTGTGTTCAACTGATACATATATATATATATATACCTTTTCTCTTTGGCTCCTTGCTTGATGATATTTCATGTCTTTATTAACTGCGCCTGGCTGGTTTCAGTCGACCTGTTTTCCAGACAATAAATGCCGTAGTGTTGATGATCAGTGGCTCTTCAACAAATATGTGTTATTCTGCATCTTGACTTTATAGCTCAGGAACGAACCTTGGAACAAGACTCAAGTTTTGCCACCTTACAAATCGGTGTTAGCAATTATGCTGCCGTTTGATATTGCCAGATGCCCTCATGACACTTCTGTGATTATAACCAACTAATGGTAATATATCAGGCTTTTGTACTTTTTGTAGAGTTAAGAATAAATTGACAAGTAAATCTTTTCTGCTAAGATAAAATGCCTAGCCACAAATGCAACAACATCTGTAGATTGCAGAAATGGATAATGTTTGCAGTTTCTCAGTGTGTTGGGGCTTAAACATCTGAAAGCTATTTGTCTTCATTAGAAGGGTTATCTGGATTGTATGTTCAGAGAATCTGAATATTTTATGTCATATAAAGATGCTCATTAATTTAATGCTTAAGAGGAGAGAGAGGAGACAGTGGTTAATTCGTGATGTCTCTCACTCTTTAGACTCATCCCGCCCCTAATGTGATCCACAGTGTGTTCAGCTAGATCTCTTGAGCCAGCAGCTACTTGGCTCAGGAGGTCCTGAGCTAATCCTGAGGATAATACAGGACGTGAGCACCCAGAATTTTTTGTTGAGTGAGCTGTGGAGAAGGGTTTTAATATCAAATTTCACTGTGCAGAAATCAGTCCCACATTTGCTGTATCCTGCAATCATCAAACAGGGCGATCAAACTCACAGATGTAGTTTGGGCTTCAGTAGCTCATCTGATAAAGGACAGAGAACTTGCATATGTATGTATCCTTACCCATTTAGTAGCTTTTGGGATAGTAGTCGTAACAAGATCAATCAAATGCCTTCTCCCCTGAATCACAATTAAATTAATTGCCTGACAGCTTGCCATTAAAGGCATTTTTTTTGCAAAAATCTAGTTGGTGTAGTAAAAGATACCCCCTCTACCACGAGCTCTGATTCCTTATCCCCTAAACTGATAGAGGTCCTGGTTATTTATTCATTCGTAATGTGCCTGATTTGCACTGCCCCTTCTCCTCCTGAGTAGTTCCTCGCCCCACCAGTAGTCTTCCTGCTGCTGCTTTTACCAGGGCTGCTTGTGGCAGAAGGGACTACTTATCCAAAAGGAGAGGCGTTGAGCCAGACCCACAGTGATAAATTCCTTCATATCTTTCAAAAAATACAAGTGAAGAGAAATGCTCTGATTTAGTACAGGTAATCCTCGTCCTCCTCCTTCATTTCCCCGTGTGTTTCTAAGGTAGATTTTTCACAAGCGGCATTCTCTCAGCCCTGCAGCAAACCATTAAAATATCGGGGCAATCGGGTGCACTTTTTCTGTACAAATTTTACTGCGTGTTCCACAGTAATTTAAGTCTGTGGTACCTTGCGTGCATAATAAACCTGGAGGGGGGTTGTGAAAGGAGTCAGATTTTTACCTTCCCTTTTAAAGCTGCTTTATTTAAAAAAAAAAAAAAAGCATTTGGCAGGACAGAGCTGCTACGGAGGCTTGGAGTAAAGCCCTGATTGCCCTGTCAGTCAGAGCTCGGAGGAACTTGGAACTTCGCAGATTGATGCTTGACAGAATAATTAGAAAACTGTCACTTGAAGTAACCGCTGTAGTGTTCCCTAAAGAAATGCGCCTATGCCAAATATGCGCTGTCCAAATCTAGAGGTTAAATGTTCAGTAAGACAAAACACAGCGTGTCACTAGAGAAAATTACTTTAAACACGTTGCGGAAATGATGCTCCACCAACCTCTACACAACGACTACACCGTTTATTGAACCCACCTGCTTTCATCTCGCCCCGGCGTTCGAGAGCTTTTGAGCCCTGTGCTGTTAGTGTGATCTTAAAATGTCAATGCCTCACTAAACTATTAAGCAAAATAGGGGCTTTGGGATTTATTTTTGTTGTTGTTGCTGTTTCAAGTGAAAACATTTCTAACACTGCTTTTCACTTCTCTGTAGGCTCTTAACACAGCCGCCGTCACTGCCGTAACCGAGTGCCTTTCGCTAGGGTTAGAGTCATAGAAAAGTTAGGGTTGGAAGAGGCTTGGAGTCCAAGCGCCCTTGCTCAAGGCAGGATTGCGTCCGTCTAAGCCAGCCCAGACTTTGGGATGTGACTTATACCCATCATGCAGGCTAGTGTCTCTGTGGGTCTTCTTTTTACTTCTTTATTTTTATACTGTAAATGCTGCTGTGTCTTAGCTGGCGACGGCAGGTCTGAGAAGCGCATTGTGGGGTTTTAGCAGAAAATGGCAAAGTTTGCTGTGGCTCTTAGCTCATGTGGGAATTGCCCCTGTAATCTCAAACTGGCTCCCCAAAAATCTCTGTGTCCTGGACGGAGGAGCTTAAGGACCATAACTGTTGACCCAGCGCTGGTTTGTCCTTGCCCAGTGTCTGTGCAAGAGGCTGAATCTAATTGTGCATAATTAACAGAATGAAAAGCAACTCGTCCAAGGTGGTGGTGGGGTTCTTCCTGTGTGTGCTTTAGTGGCATTACATACCCAAGCGTGCTTGGAAGGACATGCCACCCAGTTTCCTTCCTGTGGTTACACATGCTACATATAAGCTGTGGACAGCAAACCTGTAGCTTATTTCCTTGGGCAGGTAAAAAAAGGAAGTCTTTACCAAGCGATTTTAAATCAAGGTGTTGTTTATGCCATATCCATACTCCTCTATGATAGCCCTTCCATAAGCTATCTAGCCCCTTGTCTAGGCAGGGCAGATGCCTGGAAAGAAGTATTATAAGCTTGGCTTGTGTAGTCACAGTGCTTATATTTACCCTCTGCAGTCCAACCTAGGGTTTATAATTTGATAGCATTGATGCCGTTGGGAGTGTTTGCCCGGTCTATTCATGAATCGTCTGCTAACGCAGTGTGAGGTTAAGGCGGCCATAAGAGTGATTTATGATACGAGTACAGTATGTCTCCCTTCCAAGTGATTAACAATATTACAAAGAAACTTTGCTCGGTTTTTGACCCACATACTCAAGATCAGTCAATAATTTATGATGAATTTCCTTCTTATCTGTAAGCCACGAGGCCTGATCCTGTAATGCTGATTCACGCACCTGCAGCTCTGCTCATGAGAGAGCCCGAATGGGTAAGAGTTACTCGTGTGGAAGCTGTGGAGAATCATAAGCAATATAAGCAAAGACTTCAGTTCTCTATTCTTTTTTTTTTTTTTGAAGCAGCTGTATTTGCAATGGATCTGTCAATCAGCAGCGGAAATGTCTTTCATTTTGAGAACTACAGATATGATTATTCCTCGAAGCTCAGTGCCTATATAAATTTGGTGGCTTGAACTAACAATAATCTTGAAGTTGTCTTCTGTGAGAGCTAGCTATGAAATCTCAGAACTGTCATAGGAAGCAAAGAGCTCTGTTTCAGCACACAATTAAAGCCAGACTTTCCTCTCCATGGCATCAGTTCCTCTACCTCTGATAACACCATTGATATCACAGCACTTAGTGCTGACTTGCCCCAGCCTAACTCAAATCAGAGGAGGCCCTTAATAAATATAATCAGTTCTTTTCCATGCAGATTGATCTGAAATGTTTTTTATAATCCTGTTGGCATAGAAATGTTTCTTCAGTTTATAGTTTATCATTACTCTTCAGGGTTTGGCATTTATTATACCTACCTCCACAGATTACATGGAGCGCACGTGTTCATTTTGACAGTTTGGGGACTCTGTAAACTCATGAGCTCCCCTCTTTTTTATGAATAGAAGTTATTCTTGTACCCTTCAGCGTGGATCCGAGCGTCCATTATGTAGTAGAAAACAGATTGTCTGGGGGAGTGAAAGAGGGCCGTCAAGGAGTCATCGGCATAGGATAGCTCTGCCTTGGAAGAGGGTTGTTGCAGACAGAGCCGTGAGCTTCCTACAGTATTCTGTCAGCACTCCTGAAATGAATGGGCTTGCCCCTTGGAAAATCCCAGCAGAAGGACAGGGAAGGGGGCACTGACTGTCCAAAAGCTTGCAAAGAAGAATTTTTTCCATCTATTTAAGTTGGTCTAATAAAAGATACCAGATTTACCCAAAAAACCTTGTCTGCCTATGTCCTTAGACCAACACGGCTACAACCTATGCCTATAAAAGTGGAGTGCGCTCTAAGCAACAGGAGAGAAATTTCATCAGCATAACTAAAGCCTTCAGCAGAAAGGCTGGGGGTGAAGATGGACCTGGACTCCTTTCATGGCTGGTGCAGAAGTCTGAGCGTTCCCGGCAGGGGTGTGCCAGAAGAAGGGAGTTGCAGCCAGAAGTTTATTGTTTTGCCTATACCTGTACCTGTGTTTTGCTGTGTTCCTTGATTTAAGTGTTGCATGCTCCCCAAAGGATTAAAATTAAGGTAGCATAACGAGAGTGTGTGCATGGAGGGGGTAGAAGAGGAAGAGCGCAGCAGGCAACTGGAGCAGCAGCTTTGGGTACCGCCTTTGGGGAGAGCTGGGAGCATGCCTGAGCAGGCTGACTTAGCAATAGCATCTGGCCTTCGCTCAGCCCCAGCTAACTAGACATAGATCGGGCCCAAAGGTTGGGTCCAATACTAGTGACTTTATTTGGGAGTTTGGGGACCCAGACCAGTGACTTTATTTGGGCGTTTTCCTGGCTATAACAGATGTGATAGTGATTGATTTCACAAGCCACCATATAAATTTTGAAACACAGCATAAACCGCTTTTATACGGACTGGCAGATGCTGTGTCAGTGACAGAATTGTTTCTATGGAAACCACGTTCCTCCAAAAGAATAGCAACAAAAAGGCTAAATAAATGGCAGAAGATATATAATGATGTGCAATGCTATAACTTTATTATTGCCACTTCTTTGGGGGACCCCGCCGAATGCATCCGTCTCCGTCTCCCGTGAGAGCTATCACTCCCAGCTCCTGGCAGTAAAGTCCTTGCAGAATTCCACCCTGTCCCATATGGATTTATATTCTCATTTCTTTCCTCTCTCACATACGCCTATTTTCCACACATGTTCCTGACACATTTTTATCATAACAAGTTCAAGTAAACCTCTCCTTATCTTGCTGTTATTCTCAGAGTTGTATCATAGCTTTCCTACCCTGAGGTATTGTAAAAATGTTCAAGCTTTCCCCTCTTGTAAATATTTTTAAAGCACCATGGTGAATTTTGATGTCAGTAAACATGTGGATGGGGACGGTTTATCTTTTGAAAGCGTTTCTACTTAGGATTCAATAAATGGGACCAGAGGCATAGACACTTGGTTCTCCCCATCCATAAAATGCCTATGCCGTTATAAATTGGAGTGTGATGAAGAGCAGCCAAAGCAATGGTGTGACACCCTGCAACACCCTTGCAAGGATCTTCAGGCACCCCAGGGTGCTGTGGCACTCTATTTGAGAATCACTGCCTTAAAGTTAGGTAAGCTCATACATTTTTTTTTCAGAATAAGATGTGATAATCTCTTACATGCAACGGTATCAGCCCCATCTCTGAATTTTGACAGTGGACATGCAAAGCATAGAAAACACTGATGTGAGAAAAGCATGTCGAAGGACTGGAGCACCAGGGGCCAAATTCTGATGTCAGCTACATCATTACTAAACTAGAGTGACCCTCGTGGAGTGAGCAGAGTAACTCCAGCTTTGCAGCTGATTTTGCAGTCTGCCTTTACACAAGTGCTGTCACTCAGTACAAAAGGAATCAGAACTCATGGCAGAAGTGATATCTTTTATTTAGACCAACTAGATATTTGCAAAAAAACCTTTATTTGCAGGTTTTCGGGTGCACACACCCTTCCGCAGGCGTAGGAGAAAGCAAAGATGGTAAAATTTCTCCTAGGTGGAAATGAAAATTTGTATTTCGCAGGAGAGCTGAAGGTCTTGTAAGATCTCCTGGTTGGAATAGTTCATGTTGTGCAAATTAGGCTCAGATAAAAGAACAGTCTGTTTACCTTGATGTTGTCTGGTGTCAGGATGTTGAATCGTATTGCCTTCTGGTTATGATATTTCATGTTTCACAGGAGGATGGTGTGATGGATGCTCTTCTGGTCACTCGGTACACATCTTGATTTGTCCACACCTTCCCCATCCACATTTTTATTCTGACTTATCAAATGGCAAGAAGTATTAATATATTTTTGGGTTCCTCTTACTCACAAACCTGATGGCCCTTCACAAAAAAAAAAATCTCCTTCCCACAGGTACCAACTTTATTCATACAACAAAATGTAGCTTACCGAAATAACTTTATTCTTACTAAAACTCACCTGTGAAATCAGCAGGGTTCCTTGCATGCTGAAACACGTTCTTGAGTCGGGGCCTGTAACCTTGGGTGTATCTGAGTGTTAATGAATTTAATACATCAGCAGCTTAGAAGAAGAGGAATATAGGAAAAACCCAATCTTCCTGCTTGCAGAAATAGGCAACTTTTAGGATTCAGTAAGTTATTTTGACACCTAATATTTTCTTAATCCAGTTATCAGCACATCTGTAGCAGCAAGCAGAAGACAAAGGTAACTGGAAAGGTGTAAGAGGTTTAGACTTGTATCTTATACCAAAGACCAGATTTCATACTGGATGTATATTTGAAAGGCATGAGAGCGGAGAAGGAGGACCGATGGCTTGGGAAATCGCAATAAATGATGCTGATACCAAAGGACACCAGTAAACCCACAACACCTATGGCCATCAGGATGGCTGAATTTAGTGCTATTATTTTAATGATCTGTTAAAAACTGTCCAAATGCCTCGACCCAGCACTGCTAAAGTTAATCAGTCAAGGGGAAAGTTCAGAACGTGCAGAGCTGAGCTGTCATACCGCAATGCCAGGCTTCCTAGCATACAGCCGTACAAACAAGCAGTCCCACCATACTAGGCTCCATAACCCTCCTCTTCTCAGCCCAGCCGCCCCAGCCCCTCCCTTACTCTGATCCAAGCAGGCATCCACTTAGCCTTGACCTAATGTGCAGGTGGAATAACTGTGGGAGAGAGAGATCTGCTGTCTCTTGGTCTTCTGCTATGAGCATTCGATCATACAGCTTCTCTTTGCTCTCTTTGGATGCTGACTTTTCTTAGAGTTAATATTTTATAGCTGTTAATCTCTCTGTTTGCAGACACTGTTACTGAAAGGAAGGGAGACATTATTTTGTATGCATATTAATTTTCCAATATGTTTTTTTCCCCCTCCAACTAACATCAACACAAATTCTGCCTTATCTTAAGAACAAGTCTTTTTCGGTAGTAAATTTTCTAATTGAATCCATCTAGTTGGCATTCTGATAGCTTGTCAGTTTGCACATGTTGTCTGATAGGGTAGCCCTGGTTTCTCCCCAGCTCATGCTAGTTGTGTGCCAAAATAAATGCATATGATAATAACCTGATATTGTGTATAGTCTTTTGCTAAATGTAATGTCAACATTTTCCTGAATCTGTTGTGGTATTTTCCTCAAAGTAAATGGCTATGAAATAATGAAACCCTGCTTTGTTTTTCATATTCATGGACTCTGTGAACCCCACAGAGGATTTTCTTTTCTTTTGAATTTCGGAGAACGTTTTTTTCCCCCCCCCCGACCCGTATGTGCTTTGTAAAGCAAGCCCTGTTAAGTTGAATACTGGAAAAAGAAAAAAAAATGTAAAAATTTGATACCCATTGCTAAAAAATACATAAAAATTGTGGGAGGGGAGAACAGATGCCCTTTAAATGGTTCATTGGCTGCCAAGATCAGGTGCAGTTTGAATTAAAAACATTTGGATAATTGACCTTCTGAGTGAATATATTAGAATAGATTAAATTTGATTGACCATATAACAGTTTATAGAAAGAAGAACAC
Source organism: Alligator sinensis (assembly GCF_000455745.1). NCBI lineage: Eukaryota > Metazoa > Chordata > Crocodylia > Alligatoridae > Alligator > Alligator sinensis. Next base: position 842,750 of record NW_005842257.1, on the reverse strand, counting down.
AGGGGTTTTTTTTTTTGCTCTTGTGTTGCATTGTGTCTCTGAGGGGTTTAAGCAAGCTTTCCTGGGCATTATGTCTCTCTTAAAGACTAATAACAGGATTTGAGGAAAAGAAGGTAATTTTACATGCTGTACAGTTTTGGTTTCAGGAAAACTCACATGTAGCGTGTGTATAGCTGTTAAAATAAATGAAAGGCTATGACCAGCTGAGTCAGAGAGTGGCATTGTAACAGTTTGGGCTGGATCCTGCCTTTGAGTCCAGCAGGTAGAGCAGCACTGATTCTTTGGGTTCACTAGTCAACCAAGCTGGATGCATTATTATTATTATTATTATTACCAATATTACGGTAGTGCGTAGAGACCCTCAGTTGATACCAAGCCATCATTGCTTCAGGGACTGTACAAGCACATAGTGAGAGTCTGTCCCTTCTCTAAGAAAAAGTTCAGTCTAAACAGACGAGGGAGAGCAAGGACAAGAAGAGAAGGGAAGCCAAGGGGAAGGGATTTGGCCACACGCGTGCAGTAGAGCCAGGGTTGAACTCCAGATCTTCTGAATCTCACCTGCTGCCGTAACCTCCCGGCCATGCTAAATTCTGCTACCGGATGTGACATTTCCTGGGCTTTGATAGTCCAAAATGGTCTTTTTCTGTGGGATGTATCAGAAGCAGGAGGGTGGTCTCTAGCGCTCCTGCTGAGCCCCATTCAGAAGGGTGCACGTCTCCCTACTTGAAGGGCTCAATAAAGCTTCTGTTTAATAGTGTTTTGGGTCACTGTTTTGTCAGGTAAGAAATGTACAGAATTGACGGGAAAGGAGATTTTATTCATTAGTGCCTCCCAGGCAAATAAGCACAAATAAATATGTGTATTTTGTGAGGCAGCAGCGAATACCTGTAAACAGAAAGTCATTTCCATTTCATCCCATCTGTCCACTCTAGTGAAATAGTGACATATGAACAGAATAAGGTTACTTTTTTAGATTTTAATGGCCAGAAAATTTACAAGCTTGATGCTTAAGCACTAACAATTGAGGCGTTAAGGCATTTCCTGGGGATTAATGACTGGCCAGGAGGAGTTGATGGTTTGAGGCATAGCTGAGGTCCATTAACCTTAACTGGTCATTAATCTCCAGACTGGTGCTGAGGTCATTACTGAGGTTGTGAGATAACTATTTGGGGCATTTATGTTGGGCCGGGGTGGGGGGTATCTAAAATATACTTTAAGGTCTGATTTAAGATGGTTTTTGATCCTGGAGCATGCCTCATTCTGATGGGTTTTATGTCATGCAGGTTGTGTTCATACTGGGTTAATCAGGGTTAATAATTTCATATGCCTAACCCCATTTTGCTAGTCCTTTCTCAGACTACATTAATTTTGTAAACTAGCTCGAGATATGAAGGTCATTAACAATTTGTAGAAAGGAGAACGCTCAGTATGTGAACCATTGCACTTAAACCCAGACCAGGTGGGGAGATGGCACTGTTGCCTGCATGCATGTTTTATCATTAGCCAAAAGCAGATCTGGCTGCTGGTTAATGCCTTGTGTTTTGAAATTCGGTTCAAAGCGCAGTGAACTGTTCTGCAAGCTTCCTCACTTCCTTGCTTTGTGCCCCTGGTCATTGCTTTCAAAATACATGACCGTTGCCTTCAAATACCCCATCACGGCATTGCCTATACTTTTCTGACCTGCAAGGTGGCATTATTGTGTCTGTAAAACCATCTGGCTTCCAGTTAGTTAGACTTACCTTGTACACTGGAAGGGATTAAAATGTTTTATTATTGACTGTTGGGTCTTATATCACATTGCAAATCAGACCAGTGCTCTTGCTACTGTTTGTTTGCAGTTTCTGGTCTTCAAATGAAAGACATAAAATAAAACCAGCTGGCATAGTAGATACGTGGTGGTAATTAAAAGCAGATGTTTCTAACAACTTTGAAAAGGTGCTGCTTTTGCACGCCATGTGTACAATAACGCTTAACACCAAGCTTAGATGCTCTTAGTGCTTATTAAAGGGTCAATCTCAGTTGAAAACATTCCCGGTCTTGTTTGATTTTGCTTTTTCCTACCTGTGTAATAAATACCACTTGGAGGTAAGAAATTGGGTGAATTTTAGAGGCAGACCATATTTTTCTCTTGTTTCCTTTCTTCCTTTGAACACTGCCCTATCTGTGTAGGTTTGTTCAGCTAGTGGGCTGAAGGGTTCCCTACCCTAAGCCTGCGGCAAACATTACATGTAAGACATGATTAACTATTACTGAGCTGAAAGAGAAGGTGTCTGTGGACCTGACACCTGCTCCTGAACACCCACCCATTTAAATCTCGGGAAGTTTCTCCGTGCATTTTGGTGAGCGTCAGATCAAATCTCGGAAGACAGAAGTCGGTGAGAAGCCGGGTTGGTTTGCTTCTCTCCTTAGCTCAACAAAGAGGCACCTTGGCTCCATTACACATGGTGTGATGCAGCCAGTTGGCTCCCTGAGACCTTCATGCACCTGGAAGATGCCTCAGAGACTGTGGTCATGGCACAAATAGAAAGAAATGTCAGTGGGCCATGAGTACGGCACAGTCGTTATCAGCACTTTTCAGGAGCAGACACCAGAATTGTCCCTTTAATTAATATATACCTCATTTCCAAAGGTTAAAAACACAGATATTCGGGGGATTATTCATAATACCTGCTTAGAAGCTTGCAACGAGAATTTTTCTCTTTACTGGTTTTGTCCCTTTCTATTTGGCAAACATTGATTTCCTTCCCTCCCTTTGTGTTTCTAATGGACCTTGAAATTGCCATAGCCTTTTAGTTTCTTCTCGAGATACCACCGTCATTAATATCACAGTAACTCTCCTATTTGTCCGTATGTTGGCATCCAGTATCTAGAATACATACCCAATTTGAGTGCATGTTTCCTTTTGCTGTACTTGCTTGCAAAATACTCCTTCTCTGTTATTGTTAGAGCGCCTGTTCTTATCCTGTATTAAATATCCTCCATTCTACTACTTTGGTTTCATTTGTAGTATGTGCAGAATTTGGAGAAGAGATTTTGCATTTCATGGACGAAAGGGCACTTATGCAGGTGCAAGTAGTGGTGTTAATTGGTATAGCTCCCTTGAAATCAATGGAGCTATACTGATTTAAATTTGACGATGATCTGGCCGTATCCCATTATTTGTGGGAAAACCAAATGTGGTTTTATTCCTGCGTGAAACACAAATGGTGCTCTAACACATTCACTATGTGATTTCTAGGATGCATAGATCCGATAAAGACAAATCCTCATTTTATTTCTGGGATTTAGAATTGAAGGTTGAAAGTGTCCATTATAATCATAGTCTGACCTATGAAACCCATATCTTAAAAGTATCACCCAATAATATTTGCATTGACCCCAACGTGCTGTGGTTGAATTGGCCCGTGTCTTCTAGAAAACCATGGGCTCTTTCGACTTAGAGTAGGGGTGGGCAATTATTTTGGCTGAGGGGCCACTTAAGTTTTGGCGAGCTGTTTGAGGGCTGCACACATAAAACTAATGGTGAAGATATTTTAACAAAATTATAGATTTAAAAAAATGTCATATGCTAAAAATCAAACATCTGCTATAAAATATTTTAATTTTATTTCAAAAAATATTTTTTGTCCTGATTTATGGGGGTTTTTGAGTAGCATATATAGAGGCATAATAGCTCAAAATAAAGTCTTACTCCTGTATATTGAAAGTTAGGTTAAAGAAAAACAAAGCAGCTCATTCATTGGGAAGAGTGAAGCCTCTGATGTGTGTTAACCAGGAACCAAAGTCAGGCGTCATCTCCATTGTTGCACTGCAGAGAGGGCAGTGCTGCAAAGTGGTCATCAGTCATCGATGATCTGTTTTGATTTATTGAATTTCATCCCAGAAAATGTCTGCTTACATCTGTATGTTGAGCCAAACAGCACAAGCATCTTCTGGGCACGAACCTTGATTTTTGGAAAGTTCTGTTCATTGAAAGAGGAGTAAAACCTAGGAAGCGGCACTGATTTGAGTTGCCCCGCAAGCAGTGCATCACATTACAGGTCAATAAGCTCGAGTTGGAGGTCACATCAAATGTGAAAGGTGAGGAGACCAAATACAGGCCATCGTCTATCATTGGAAAATCCTTGAACTGGCAAGGAAATTCAGCATGCAAGTCAAGTAGTGACAACGTGTATTTTTTCAGGTTTTGATCAGAAACAATAATCTGCTGCAATGTAGGAAAATGGGTGAACGCCTCGTTTCCTGTGACTTGATACCGAGCAAGAAGCCGCTTCCCTTGCGGTCTTGAATTCAGTTCATTTGTGTGGTCCATGATCTCAACAGCGAAGGCAGAATCAGAGAGCCAGTCCACATCGTTCGTGTGTGGAGAATCCAAACCTTTTTTTTTTTTTCACGTTCAAAAACAAACCAATTTTGGCTCTCAGTTCCCATGCTCTTTTCGGACTATTACCCAAGCTAAAGCACCTTATGTTGGTATGATACAGAACACGTGTGCGCTCAGATTCAGATTTCTCAAGCATGGTTACAATTTGCACGAGCTCGAATGTAGTCAACCACTTTTGTAATGGTGTCCATGGCAGTGCTTTGTTTTAGGACGCTTTTACAGAGGACCTCATGATGAATAATGCAATATAGAAAAATAATTTTTGTTCTGGATTTGTTTCTTTGACTTCCTTTTCAGCAATCCAGCGTGTGTTTGCCTGTCAGATTTGAGCTTCCATCAGCAGTCACACTCGCCAATTTTTTCCATTCCTCTCCTAATTTTGACATGCATTGATTTACTGCCTCCAATAAATCTTTTCCAGCCACCGCATCTTTCATTGACTGCATTGATGCCAATTCTTCTGGGAGCTCAAAATTTTGGGTGATACCTCAAGTGAAAATCAACAACTGGGCTGTGTCTTTGACATCACAACTCTCAATTTAAAACATAAGAAATTATTTACCTTACCTTCAACTGCAGATCCAGATTCTCAGAGGTATCCTCGACACGTTTCTCAATAGTTTGCCTTGACAAGCAGTTGTTCTCAAACTGCTTTTTCTTGTGTAAGCACAAAATCACGGCAGAGTCAACCATATTCTTTTATAAATTTTCCTTCGGAGGATGGTTTGCTGGTTTTGGCAATTTGCATGCAATCAAGTAACTCGTTCTTGTCATTCCATCCTGTGCCACTGATCGGTTTGTGAAAAAACACTTTGCTCTTCCTGCATTCGAGCAACTGTCTCCTCAGCTTTCTTTGCCTTTTCTTCAGCAGACAAGTTCTTGTATTTGGATTCATGCTTGCTCTCCCAATGCCCATTTCAATTGTATTCTTTGAACACTGCCACGCTATCTTTGCAAATGAAGCACACGGCTTTTCCACCTACATCGGTAAAAAAATACTTAGAAGTCCATTTTTTGTTGAGTATTCAGCACTCAGTGTCGATCTTCCTCTTTTTTGATGAGCTCATTTTCAAGTTGGGCTCTGGGAGTTCGGGGCACCCTCGGCACTACCGCAGGCTCCTGAGCGGCAGGTAGGCAGGACACCAGGGGCCGAGTGCAGCTCACCCAGAGGCAGGTGGGCGGATGGGCAGGCAGACGGGGCTGCTATACCCAGTGGCCCCTGCAGCCCCAGCAGAGGCAAGAGCCAGAGCTGCCGCCTGCCCCCATGGGTCATATTTTGCCCGACCCTAACTTAAAGCCTTTACTTGCTGGTGAGTGGATCACTTCCTTTTGTAAAGTATTCCAAAAGTTTCAGAGGATGTTCCCTTTCAGAGGATAGCACATTATATCCAGTTGGAATTTTTTCTAGCTTCAGTTTCCATTTGCGGCCTGTTATTCCATGAGCTACCAGCTATCTTTCTCTGTGCAGCCAGCAGTTGCCTTTTAACCTTCTCTTCGGTAAGTTAATTGGTTGAGCTCCTTATGTCTCTCTGTAAAGTGTTTCCCAGACCTTGGATAATTCTTGTGGCTCTTTTCTGAACTCTCCCCTTTCTTTTCCACCAGAAAATTGTAAAGTAAGAACACCCGAACTAAGCACAGCAGGGCAGTCATTCTTTCACCCAAGACATGTTCAGAGATAGGTGGCAAATCCTGCCGACAGTAGAGAGGTGAAAGGACTGAAACAAGCATTGCATCGTAACGTTAAACTCCTCTGTGTGTCAAACCCAGACAAGAATACAGGAGAAATTGACACTTGTACGCACAGAATTAGAATCAAGGAAGATTGCGGCATAGTCAGATTTAAGTCAGAGAAATTTTCTGATTGCATAGGTCTAGACACTATTCTGTTCTTTCATTTCAAGTGTAAAAAAGGCCTAAAAGTCTTCCTTTTTCTGGTCCAGCTCGTAAAGACTGCCGTCTTACTAAAGCATTTTAAAATGGAAGACTTTACCACGAGTGAAAGATGAATTAATCAATTTAAGCCTAAGGCAAGACAAGGTATGTGTCAAGTTACAAGTTTTTTGGTGAGAAGCTGTCTGCTGCTGTGGTTGATGTGTGCAAGTTGCATAGCAAGCTATGCAATCAAATTGAAAACTTAAGAATAAGTGCATGTCCAGGGTTGAAAACTGATGAGACCCGTCTTTCCTGGCATCGCGCCCTTCTAGAAAAGATTTTTTTGCTGGTAGAAATGAAAAGAATTAACAAGATGCAAGCATCAATTTTAGCATCTTGTCACACCGAAGGCAACTGCTACCTGGTGCTTTCAGTTGTTGGGGAGAAACGTGCTTTCCAACAGTCAAATGCCCCTTGGTTTCTCTGAGGCCTGTCTGTGATCGGCAGCTCATAACCAGTTCCCAGTTGTCTGGCATGTTTAAGGGCTTTCATGTTCTAAAATGGATTTTTGTTCAAAGTGTGTAAGTGCCAACATTGTTGTCAAGTAATGGGTAATACATGCCGTGACCCAGGCTTCCATTCACCTGCCCATGCTAGAACCGAAAAACAGTGCAAGAGCAGCAATGTTGTTAACTGTGCCCAACAACCACTGCACACTCGTGGTTAGATGTGTAGTGGGGATCTTAGCCTGTCCCTCTGTAAAATGTTGAGGAAACCTGAACTCTCTCTTCACGCGCTAAGAGCCCCCATGGATCTGTTTAAGAACATTGGGTCAAACCATTGGCCCTTGTAGCCGAGCATCCTGCCACTGACCATGGCAAATAGTAGCTGCTTCGGAGCGGTGATTCTTAACCAGGGTGCCACAGCAGCCTGGGGTGTCTTAAGATCCTTTCAGGGGTGCCTTGGGTTACTAAGAAGTGTTAGCACTGTTAGGTGTGCATGCATAATTTGCGAGATAAACCCAACAATTTCAAGTGAGAATCTGTAGTAGGGGTGGGCAATTTATTTGGTCCTGCAGGCCATGTGGGGAGTTTTGGCTGAGTCAGGACCCCCTCCCCCTGCTCTGCAACAGGGGCACTTGCATTCAGCTGGCTCTGGGGCCCTTCTGTCGCTGTCGGGCATCCTAGCCCAGGCTGCCCTCCGCACCTGGGCAGTGTGGTACCAAGGGACGCAGCACAGGCCACGCACAATCCATCCAGGGGCCATATTTTGCCCACCCCTGATCTATAGTATTAAAAAAAAGGCCTGCTTTTCTTTTCTGAGTTCTTTTCAGCAGAAAAATGGCTGTATTTGTTTTCACTTATTTTTGACAATGTAAAAATAAGAGCTGGCATTTTCTGAGGGGTGCCTTAAGCCTAACGGGTGCATTGCTTTAGAGGGAGAGGGTACGAACAGGGTACACATCTAAAATGCTCCGTCCCGTATCAGACCCTCCCTGGCATCAGCCATCATTAGGGATGTCAGAGGATATATCAGCTCCATTCAGTCATTCATTCATAGGATAATATAGGACATACAAGGTTTGCAATTCCACAGTGTTGAGCGTGGCGGAGGAACTTGGATTTAAAACAAAGCAAGGAAAACCTTTGTAAAAGTCGCTATCTCTTTAACTTCAGAAGAGCTGAAAAGCTGAAGTGCTTTTAAAAG
>NW_005842257.1:795561-834777 GCF_000455745.1 Alligator sinensis | reverse complement strand
GAAAGGAGGAACATTTCCCAAAGTGTATAGCACTTCTTCAACCTTTTCTTCCAGATCCAGCATTTCTAGGAGTCATCCTCACAGCTGCAACTCTGAGGAAATCAGTGATGTTGAATTTGCTGATGTCCTGATTAATCAAAACCAAAAATGTAAGGCTGTAGACAGAATATAATGATGATTAACTGGGGCACAGTTGTTTTGCAGGCAGGGAAATTACATGAGAGCTTGAACTGCAGAAAAGGAGAAAACTAGGAAATGAAATCAGGAAGAAAATAATGAGTGGGTGCTTGTTTCAAGAAGCGCTAAAGCAGTGGATCCTGTTGAGATGTGCGTCTTCATCCTTGTGAGCCAGACCCTTTGGATGACATTTATAGTCCACCACCTTCCTTGGAAGGCTGGCTTGAGTATGTGTTAAATAGTTAAATTGATGATTAAACTACATTTGCAAACACCACCACCACAATGGATTCATTGTGGTCGTAATAGCCTCTCATTTATTTTATTCTGCATGCTATTCCATATAGGAACATAGGAGCAAAGGAATTGTGCCGTTGGATCAGACCTGTAATCAGTTTAGTCCATTATGTCTCCAACAGTGGCTGTTAATAGATGCTTTAGGAGACGGTGCAAGAAACCCTACAGTAAGCACTGCAGTTCCGGAACAACAGCAACTTAAAATTAATGTGTTTAGTCCATTAACATTTTGAATTGGCTTTTCAAAACATAAATTCGTCATGTACTTGGCATGAGTCAGTATATAGTGAACCATCAACACCACGGGAGAATTATCTCAGTAAGAATGATTGCATTTTAATTTACATATAGTTACTTTTGAGGAAGGTAGCTGGAAAAGAACAGTCTGGGTGTCTGAGCAAGTAAACACTTTTGATACTGTGTCACACACAGATTTAATAGAGGACAAAGTTAGCCGTGTTGATTTTTCTGCAAAGTATCTCACCTGTTTCCTGCTCTAATTCATCGTACAGCGGCTGCTCTATATCTTGGGAATTTTCTTAATCTGTTTTCCTTTTAAAGTATAAAAATGTACATTGTTCAGTCGCTTCAGTGTTGACACATGCATTGAGATGGTCTCCCTGTTATCCAGGCTTTAATTACTTGGGCTTTGCATTCGTGGTGCTTTTTGTCAGTATAATTCAGACACGGACAGTTCGCCGGTGGTTGTATCGGCCTTCCATGGGCAACAGCAGGGGAGGTTTGGATCCGGTTGTTAAATTTCCTCATGTTGTTTGGATAAGGATCTGAACGTCCATTGAGTCAGAGTGGGTGAAGAGGGGTATTAATATTTGAGATTTGGAATATTAAAAATAATAATAATAATAATAGTTATGCCTCCAAGTTTTCTGTAAACCTCCAAGGAATCAACATCCCAACAAATATTGGGGGAAAGCCCATCGTTTTTGCTGTTAACAAAGATGTACAGTGGGTTAGTTTTGTTTTTTTCCCTTTTAATTTCTTTAAGCCAAACATTGAAACACTGCCCAGCCATTTGTGGAAAGAATTGAATTGGTCAGCTCAAGTTTAGGGGCTAATTCAAAAGAGTTTGCCAGTTTGTGGCTGGCAAAGGATTATAAATGAGTCTATCTGTCAGCAGCAGACACTGAAGACAAATGACAATGTAAGGCTCCGGTAATGAATGTATTATCATCTGCTGTTATTCAAGAATAATTCAGTCTACTTCTCAGAGTTTGGAAGAATTCTAAAAATTGAATTGTTTCCCCTCCCTGGTTTTCATCAGTCTGCCAAAAGTTTCCCTTCTGTAGTTCATCCCTATAATATTATACTATAAATAAGATGTTTGATTTTTAAGCTTTTGTATTAGGCCATTGGACAGAACTCGTGCAGCATCTCCATAGAATATGTTGTTTTTTGCACCACCGTCAACCTGAATCAAAGTGAGTGTCCAAAAAGAAGTGGCATTAATGCTATTCTAGTGCAGGCCTCTGGCATGTAGCAAATGTTTTTGTGTCATTGTTTTATAAGGTGTTTTTTTTTTCTTGTGGCAGAACATCGCATCAGTCAAAAATGTCACTGATGTGCAATATGCCTGCATATTCCTGTGGATAAAATTACTCCTTTTGAGTGCAATAACCTTGTACATATAGTTATTTATTTTTTTTCTGTTTAAGGTCAGGAACACATCTGAATGCTGCCTTTATGTTCAAAAACATACTCAAGGAGGGCATGAACTGTTTTATTCTTTTCTTTAAATCCGTGCTGTGTTTCTACGAGGAATTGTCCATCCCGTCCCCATCTCCCCTGTTCATGGCAATGGTAGTTTGTTGTGTTTGGATGTTGACTCCTAACAGTGTATTTGAAAGCCGAGACGAAAGTAATACAGCACAAAAAATTGCAATATGTATTGTCTAAGCTTTCCCAATCTTTATGTAAAATAATGAAAGTACTTCTGCAAGTTTATTTGTCTTGCTGTTGTATATGATAATACTTTTCAGGACAAGACACGTTGTTAGGAGCTAATTTCAGTGACAGCGTTTCATAGCCTTAAAAAGTTACCTTATTTTTAGAGAAATCATTTTAACCCATGGCCTTTATCATTTTTCCCCTCTCAAGCAGGCACTTTTCAATTAATAAAGGTTTGGCATTTTAGCAATGAATACAAATAGGAAAGTCTGCAATTAATAGATAACCTGAAACAATAGTTTTAATAGCCCATGATTGAGTGTATTTACTATGTAAGGAGATTTTCTTATTTAAAACAAAGAATAAGTGAATGTGTTTGAGATTACCACCAAGCATCGAGGGTATGGCATTGTTTGGACTGAAAAGAGCTGCACATGTGTAGATAGTTGATAATTCAGATAATTATTCATTTGTGTGTTACTGACTATTTCATAATGGGAAAGGGGTACAAGTTCTGATTTTGTGTTTTTATTTTGTCTGAATTAGATAGGGAAATGATTAATTACAGAGCTATATTTCTTGTCAAGTGGTGAATAAATATGTTTAGCATTAGTATAGCTGTTTACAAACAAGAAACCCACATTGCTTGCCAACGGTTTGATTAAAAAATACATTCGATTCATCACAAATTCTCTGTAGGAAAGATCTTTACATTTGTATAGTTTGGCATATTGTAATTAAATGCTTTTTAAACATTTTAATTAGGCAGAAGCAAATCTAGAGCCTTTGCTCTCCTCTTTGTTAACACTCTAAACATGTCACAAAGGTAAGAGCTATTTAAAATGCCAATGGGCACGCTTGCCCTTTGTTTAAGACCCCTTTTCAAGAGCACTGCTTTTGGTAACCCCCAAACTTGCATATGTGATTGAACTGAAACAGGACAGCGATATCAATGAATGCTTCAAAATAGGAGAGAAGATAATCTGATCATCAGGGGTACTTTGGTTTGGGTACTCAAAAATTATGGGGCTATGAGTTGATTCCTCCCAGAGAAAGTGAGTAAGAATGCAGGGGAAATCGTTGTGCGGAGATATGATCAGTATATGTTAATCACCCATCTGTTTCAGTGGGAATGGGATTGGCCCCTGCATTTTGTGTCACACCTTTATATATTATATGCAATATATCTTGCTAAATATAGTTTGCTAAAAAAAAATTTCCAGCTATTTAAGTTGGTCTAATAAAAGATATCAGATTCACCCGAAGAACCTTGTCTGCCTATGTCCTTACACCAACGTGGCTACAACCTACACCCCTATATGCAATATATGACATTTATAATATTTGCAATGTATGACCTATATACTATATGAAAATACATATATTGCAATAATATTTATTACACAAATTTATTTAAGATATGACTGTATATATTTCTTGCTCTCTGTACCTCATTTGTTTCCTGTATTGCAGTCTTTGGATTATAGTGCCTATGGTTTTCCATGCACAGATACAGAGCATAACATTTCGGATCCTAGGTCTTGATACACCCTCTCTGCATTAAGTCAATGCAAAAATTGATATGTATGTGTAGGAAATAGTATGCTAGTACAGTTACGAGAAAATCTTCTAAAAACTGGGGAGCTTGAGTCGTCTTTTCTGATCTCATCCAACTGTGGAAAAGAAACGTGGTCCCAAGAAAGATGATAACCTGCAGATTTTTCTTTTATCCTCCGAAAGTGTAAAACACTTCATCTGCTTTGACCTGTTTATCTGGTTTTACTCTCAGGTTGAGATAATGACCAAGTTGTTTAGGATTGCACTGGATTTCTTTTACAAATGTACTTGGTATTTATTTATAATAACAATTTTCTTTTTGCAGTATACTTCCTAACCGTTTAGATTCCTAAAACAAGAAATTGCCTTGGATTTTGTTCATATTCTTAAAATCACTACTATGATATTGCGTGATCCTTGCAGAAAATTTTGGTCTACAAGTAGCCTGTTCTTTAAAACATTAGCACTCTAGGGCTTTTGGCATGGTGGTTTGGTAGTTTTTATCATTGATTGTAGGTTTACAGGTTTTCATTTTTCTCCATAGTCATGGTGCGTTTCAAGCAGTATAGGAGGTGGTGTAGTTGTTGGTGTTTAACCCCTATTCTGTGTGCTGTTTATGTACTTTAGCAGAGATTTTGAAAGCCACTTTGAAGATTTAGATCCTATTAAAATGTATGTGGACACAATTCTTATTGGTGGCTTTGGAAGTCTCAGCTATGCATGTCAACCGCAATCCATCCAGCTATACCAGTCTGTCATGCAGACTTTTACCAGTTTAACTGCCCACCAGGGATGTAATGTGGGGTGACATTTAACTGACACAGCTGTCTTGACAAAAGCCCATAACGTGGGCACAGTTACACTGAGGTAGAACTGGTTAGTCTAGCTTATTTTAGTTGGAGTAGGGTGGCCGGTGGAATAGGCTAGGTTGGCCAAAGAACGACTTTAATAAAAGTAATGGCAATGGTAGGAATGTTTTGCTGGTACGGTCAAACTCAGCAACTGAACTGGTAACACCCTGGTGTTGATCTTCCCTGAGAATGCTTGTGTTCGCCACCATTATCGACACTACTACAGTTATTTATATGTGGAAAGAAGAATCTTATAAGTGATTTCTGAATAGTTTCTTACAAATATAGTTCACTTATCAGAGACCAATGCTAAAACCTAAGTTGCTGCTTTTTAATACAAGTGTCCAGGAAGTAGAAGTTCCCTGGTTGTATTTCTGTAACCATTTCTTTCACCAAGTAACCAAGGTCCCATATTGGGCGTGTCGACACATGCTTTTACACGCACCTAAACTTAATGCGCATTATCTTAATGCACATTAAGGCGATTTAGGCGCATGTCTACATGTGCACACACTAATGCGCTTTAACATGGGTGTGTGGACTGACTTGGGACTAAAGCTAGTCCCAAGTCAATGGACACACACTGTGTTAATGCGCATTAGTGAGTCCACACATTTGCTAATGCTGTTTACCTATTCACCCCTAAATTCAATACCTGCATAAAGCAGGTATCAAATTTAGGCTTGCATAGCCTTAAATCGCCATTTTTAAGGCACATTAAAGACACGTGTGTGTAGACGCATGCCCTTAATATGCCTTAAATTGGGCTAACGCTCATTAAATGCGCACATGTAGACATGCCCATCAAGTAGTGTAATATAATTCAGAAGGACACCTATCCAGAGTTTTATTGCTTATGAATTTGATCCAGGATTTAAAAAGCAATCAATTATTTAGACACATGCCCTGTTAATTTGAAAGTGTACGACTTTCCTAGGTTGCCTTGAAAACCTCAACCTTGATTACTGTAACGTTCCTTTATGCTGACTTATCTATGATTGTTTTATGCTCGTTCACGCCATCTGTTTCTTAATCTAGCATCATAACTTCTTTCCCAGTTCAAATTTGCTGATCATATCACTTTTAGACTGCAGCTAAAGCATTGAACTTTTGGTTTTATTGCAAGTTGCTTTGACAAGTTCATGAGGAGTAGTTGATAAATCACATTGTGTATTTATCTTCTTAAGAAAAATGAATCTTTCCCAGAAACAAAAATGCAGACACTGTAGAGGAAGGGATTCCAAACAAATAAAAAGCAGTGGGCAAGATCTGCTGGTCTAAACCTGCTTCATTCTGACTTTTGGCAGCTGAAAAGCTGGGGAAGTCTCTTTACCTTAGTGTCTGTCTTTAAAAGGCTGCTAAACCAAATTTAACGATGATTTGCAAATGGCAAGAAATTCAGAAAGCCTCCAAGAGCCCCTTTGTTAAGCCTGTGAATCATCAGTCACACAATAGCATGATCCTTAAGCTTAGCACTCTCGTGTGACTATTATTACCAATCATTAATTTTTAATCTGTCAGTTATTCAATTTAAAAAAAAATTAAACTTACTTTCCTGTAACCTTCCCAGAGATAAAAATGATCATTCACCTTTCAGATACTCTGTTCACAATGGAGCATATTAAATGTACGTTGCTAGAAAGACTGGCCACCCCAAAAGATGCATGTTGGGACAGAAATTTTTCACTCAGAGCCAGCTTGTGGCTTGGTACCAGTCCCTGTAGGACATGTTCATACCACATTCTGCTTCTGAAGTCCCCAAGATCAAAGTGGCCTATGCCTAGCATCTGTCCATGCCTGGCTAGAAGAGCTGGCACATTGGAAGGGCAATGTGAAAGCTCTACCCACTCCTACATCCTTGTGGGACCTGCTTTCATCTCCGCTGCAACCAATGGTACAGGTGGTTGCTCTATGGATTTGGGGAGGGGTGAGGAGCACTTGTAGTTCAAAGTGTTGCCACACAAGCCAGAGACTGGTTAACCCTAAAATTCCTTCACAGTTGCACAGAAATCGTAGAGATAGGTCCACCATGAATTATAGGTGCATTTAGCTGTTAATGCCCAATTCCAGGGAAAGCAAGGAATATGTCGCATGTAAACACAGAGCCTGGGGTTACAAGTCTGTGGCCCAGATCACTAGGCAGGGACAGCCCTCTGTTTGGACAGTATTGCTAGGATGGTAATGCTTGCACAAAGGCATCATGATAGTGAATAACAGGGACATAGGACTCCAGTGTCACTGTTATGTATTTTGAGGCAATATTTTATAAACTTTTTGGTAAAATATCACTAAGCATACATATTGCTAATGTGTAAGAGTTAGCTGATAGCAGTAATTCAGAACCTAATGAGCACAGTAATTTGGGGTTTTGATGACTACAATGTTACTATAAAAAAGAAATTTTAATTATTTGCAGGTTTTAGATGTTTAACAAAGCATATGTGATTCAGTACCCATGACAATGCATTTTAAGACTTTAATTAAAGCTCCTCCAATTTAGAATTCTTTTTCAAAAGTTTCCTTCTATAAATAAAAAATAGTGTGACCTAGATATGAGCTTCTGTATCTTTACCTTCTCCAGTGCACAGGGAATACTTGTCAAAGATGTTTCTCAGGTGTCGCAGTATTAATCTCCCAAGTCTCTTTGTAGCTGATGAATAACCATTCCTCATCTGTTCATTCTTGTGGGAGATAGCAGCATACAGTATCTACATGCTGTAGATAAACTCAATATTTACTTATCCAAGGTATGTAATCAAATATAGAATGAAGATCATTTGTGGTAAGAGTTGGCCTCTATAGTTATTCCCTTGCCATAGAATTTGAAAGCACAGTACTTGGACCATTCCTTCACCCAAAGGAAAATGTGGAGTCCAACAAATAAGAAAGTAGAAAGTAAATGTCCTCAGTTTTACCAAGTTTTGTGATTTTTGTCGTGTATCTGACAATACATAGGGTCTGTCTTAAGGCTCCAGCTCCTGAAAACCTGTGACTAGAGGGGAATTTCAGGTTTCATTTAAAATACATTGAGTTTCTAGCCTTTGTGGAGCCAAGAAAACCTTGATGCCTGGACTGAATCTGTCCCAAAGATTTAAAAAGCTGGAAGGAAAATAAAACGAACCCAAATGTTGATATTTTTTTAATCAGATGATTGTGTAGGCAATCTCTAATATTTCTGTGGCTGAACTTGTAATTTTTTTAATGCTTAATATTTGCCAAAGAATTTAGAGTCCTGGGATTTGGCCCCAGGTCTAGAACCCTGCATCAGCCCATGAAAAATGACTGCAGTGTTTGAGGTAGGAATCATTTTCACAGGTTTATAAATTTAGACAGGCTACACATGCAAAGTACCCTAGTTACTTAAATATAAGACAAGGATTTTTTCTGCAAGCAACATAGGGGGAAAAGCTCCTGGTCTTACATATGCATACAAGGAAAGCTCTACTAATGGGAACCTACCACAAGGATAGGTTAGTGCGGCCTATCTGAATAAGATATTTGGTAGTGCCCATTGTGGTCAGTCCCCCCTCAGGACTGACTCTTTTTCAAGTCATAGTGAGCCACTATATTGAATTCATTTTTACTTTCTCTTCACTCCCACAGCTGAGCTGTGTCTTTCTTTCCCATTTCCAATGATTCCTGTTTCTTCACCAGCCTTAAAAGTCTGGCAAACATCACCAAACCAGGCACCAAATAGGACCCAAACAGTTCACCCAGAATCCCTTTGTTCCCCCATCTCTCAGCCCATTGCATACGGTTCGTGTAACCCCACCTTCCATGAGATGGAGCTGGACCAGTTTGCCCTGCACCTCACCTGCATATAATTTTTTGGAGAATCCTAGGACCTGTGACAAGAACACTCAGTTCCAGTCATGAGTGGAAGGCTAATTAGCACGTGGCTCCTTTGTGAGGGGTACCTGGACTACACACACATACTGAGCAGTGCTGAGCTGTGGGGTCACCATGGCTTGAAACACTGTTGACTGTGCTGGAGCCCAGCCCAATGAACTATGTGGTAAATCATGAGCCTGCTAGCTTTGGACTAATATCTTGCATCGTTTGTAATATATGTAAGTAGGTATAAAGTTGTTGCTTAAAAGTGTGTTTATGGAGACCCTGTACTAAAGCTTTCATCAGTTTCAAAAACAGATGAAATACGGAATTTCTGGATTAACTAAATTACTATAGGTATGTTTATTTCAAAGCATCGTTTTCAAATTTGCCTCTCGTTTCCACGTGCTCAGGGAGGGCAGGGTCTGAGAGTAAGTGAGGGAAGAGAAGAGGCTTCAGGGGGAAGAAGTTGGGAGGGGTGGAGATGGGGGGGCTACCTGAGCCCTTATTTATTTTCCCTACTGTAGCAGGGGGAGGGGGACTGAAGGCAAACCTCCAATAATTAGATT
Organism: Alligator sinensis; assembly: GCF_000455745.1. Taxonomy (NCBI): domain Eukaryota; kingdom Metazoa; phylum Chordata; order Crocodylia; family Alligatoridae; genus Alligator; species Alligator sinensis. The sequence goes on along the minus strand of NW_005842257.1, from coordinate 825,590 downwards.
CTGTACCTGGAAAATTATAGCAAATGTATACATTTTCCATATACAGGATTTAATTATTGGGGGTCATCTTATATTCAGGGTTGTCTTGTATTCAAGTAAATACAGTATTGCAGAATAAAAATGGCCAACCAGTTGCAAAGGTGTTGCTTGGAAAATGTGGATCACTTTTTTAGCTGGTTTCTATCAGCTTTAGTTTGAACATGTGGCATGTCACACATAGGGTGATACATCTTTGCTGGGTCCTTCAGATCCCAAGGTGCACTGGTTCCTCCCTCAACTCACCAGCCACCTATCTGGAACAGCAGTCCTGGCTGTGAACATAGCCTTTAGCTGTCAAACGAACCCTTCTGAGGTAGTAGGGGGATTTCCTCTACCCTCCCACCCTCCTCTGCCTCTTCCATGACCCTGGCCAAAGTAGAAGAAAACTCTCCGCAGGAGGAGGATTCCCTTACCCTGTGCGGGATGGAGGTGGGGGGAATAATCCCCAAAGGATAGAGTCAGGTGCACAGGATGCCTCTTCCCTGTGAGGCGCACAAACCAGGAGTTCCCATTCTCTCCCTGTGCTGAGCAAAGTGCAGGGAGAGGGGAGGAATGACCAATTCCTAGTTTTACTTCCGTATTTGGAATACATCTCCGGATTTGACTTGGGTATCCCGATTCATGGATGGTACTTCTAGTTTTTCAGTGAAACCATAAACTTTGGTATATAAACTAAGCAGATGGCTGTGTATTTTTGGTAAATTTGCTAAATTGTATTAATGTACAAGAATACATGCATTTAGTAAAGCTCGTTAACTTGTAAAATTCATCTGATTGACTATCCTTATACTGTACGGAGTGTACCCTCCACTGGTTCCATTTTATCACAGCATTAAGATACTCCAGGCACTGTCTCTTTGGAAGATTATTACACTTTTCAAGTGGTTAAAGTCACTCAGCCCTTAGCCTTATAACACGACATAAAGCATGATGAAATTGTACAGAAATGCACTCCTGATCACAGCATATTGCAGAAAGAGTGAGGCGGTTCTCTGCCTTTTGTGCCATGATGCTTAAATAATGAATCCTTTCCTTATTTTCTCTCTCTTTTTTTCACATAACTGACTATTGTTTAACAAAACAACTTATTTGAGCTTCAGATATATTAAAAATGCCCAAAACAGTGCATAGTACAATTGCATAAAGGAATGAATCTCAAGGTGCAGTGGCAAAGTGCAGTGTGATAGTGGATTAATTTTAACATGAAACTTTTGACAGCTGTGAAAGACCTGCTTGCCATCAAAATACAATACTGTCTAAATTTTCTCAGGAGGGGAGATTTTGGTGTATGCACTTATTTTGAATAGTAGTTTTACACAACCAAAGAATACATATTACTTCAGACCTTGAATGCCTGGCCTGCACTTGCTTGATGGGATGGGGGCGGGGGTGCATTTCTTACTGCCTAAACCCATGGATTATTCCTAGGATATTGACAGATGAAACAATTATATCTACCAAATGCTCCTGATTTAAGCACTTTATATCTAACTCTTACATCTGTACACGTCTGTAGCAAAACCATTGCAATTTTAACCCTATTTTGTTCAGCTAAACTGTGACCATTACAGGATCATACAGACACAGTTAGATCATAATAGCTGATGTGCGCTTCTGAGCAGCCTTTGCCCTTCCCATTTTAAGTTTTTCATACCTTAAGTGTGGGCAAGATCTAACCCCTAACTGTTATATTGGCTGATTTGCTTTTGGGTTTCCAGATTGAAAGTTTGTGCTTCCATACCAAAACCATAGGTCCTTTGTAAATGGTATGGATGAGACAAATTAGATTTTGGAGTATTTTCTTTCCCCCAGTCATATTGCAGAGGCTCTCATTAGGAAGCTTCTTCTGCCACATGTTGATTTCAAGTGTGCAGTCATTACATGAAACGTTCGGTGCAGTTCATCCTCAGAGCATTATAAAGAGGCAGCATCCCAGATCAGCTACTTTTCCAAGAAGCAATCTGTAGTCTCTGCATTTTTTTCCTCCCATCCTGTGTTCTAATCGGCCCTTTGTGTCATTTAGGTTTTCTACTAAAGAGTTTTCTGTCAGTAAAAGTGGCATCAAGGAATAATGATAACATCAGTGTTGTAACCAATCTGCCAGGATTTAACAAGGGGCATCTTGTAAATAAGTAAAAGCATCTGAAGTTCTATCTTTGTGAGAGGTTGCTCGCTGAGAGGCAGATGTTGTATTAGAGATTCGCTGTTGTCACTCTGCTGCCCATCCAGCGGCATTTGAGAACTTTATAGTCCAGTGACCATAAAGTTCAGTTCCTGTTCCAGAAGCATAGGCAGGCAGTTGTGTAGAAGAAAAGTTTCCTTGAGCTGTTATCAATATGGAGCCTGTGACCAAGAGTCTAGCAGTCCTGGGTTGGTTTGTCTAGAGCAGAATGCAGCCTGCAGCCTGGATGCAGCCCACCAAGCCATTCTATCTGGTCTGCGGGGCCCCTAAAAAATTCACAAAATTAATATTTATCTGCCCCCGGCTGCCTGTCATGCAGCCCTCGATGGTTTCCCAAAACTCAGTAAGCGGCCCTCCGCCCAAAACAATTGGCTGCCTCTGGTCTAGAGATACCGTGGGACATATGCACACAGCCAGCTAATTCCTGAATCTCGTACTTGGTCATGGCCACAGTGGAAATAAAGGAAAGTTCCATCAAGAAGATATTCCAAACCAGTGCTGTTGTGCAGCACACAACGTCAGCATGTGGGGTTTGTCTGTGGGCTTCATTGTATGCACTAGGCATACAGTGTATTAAAAACAAGCAGTATTTTTATCAGGGGACAAGGCAATACACCATGTTTATTGAGCACATAAAAACACTCAAACACCACATACACATCCACACACACACACAGTTCTGCAGATATTAAGATGTTACCAGTCCTTAGTTGCTTGTCAGCTTAGTAGCCAGCTAAACTGAGCACAAGAGGGGAGCTGGGCCTCTGTCAGATGCGTTCTGATGCTCCGTTGTTGCTGTGCAGAACAGACCCAAACCTTCTTTATTCTCGCCCACCTTTTATAGTAGCTGTCTCCCACACATGTCTATGGACCTTGCTGTGTCAGGGTCTTTATGAGCTATAAAGTTGTTTTTCTCTTTTTCTGCTGTATCGAGATGATTAAACATCGTTGTTGGTTTTTTGGGTGGATTTTTCTTGCTCTGGGTTTTGCAGTCTTCAGCCATTGAAACAGGAGGTTACTGCAATCTTTAGCCTTGTCAAAACAGGAGGTTACTGCAGCCTTTGGCTGTTGAACTATGAACTATCTTATCACACGCATACCACATTCAAACAGAAAGAGAAAAATAAGAGTGGTGTTACACATAGGCTAAGCGGAACAAAATAAAATGGAGTTTAGCTTAGGCTAAGTTATACAAACACTGAAGTAATATAAGAATAGAATAAATGCAAGTTAGTTAAAAAGCTAAATGATATGACAATAGAATGATTATGAGTGGTTATATGAAAACAACATCAATTTTAACTTGACAGTCTGACCCTGTGTATCATCCCAACCCTGCACACCAGTTCAATCCAGTACATAGGGCCATTTCATACAGCCTCCCCACTGGTCTGGACATTTAGTAGCAGAGGAGCAATGGCAGCATTAAATGACAGGACTGTGGAAGGAAGCCCAATGTACCATCCAGTCTGCAAGCCATGGATTGATCACCAGTTCCAAACAAATACTCTTGGGAATTAGGCCTGATCCAAATATACACAGCACATAATTTCATGTGACAGAGTGCTTCATCTCTTTCTCACCCCATCAAAGGACTGCTCAGTCCACAGCAAAAATCCAGTAAGACAATCAGACAGACACGCCATTGAATTCTTTCACAGTCATTCCCACCCCAACAAATAAGTTCTGTTTTCCCTGATGGTCAAATAAAATGGCACACTATTCCTGCCTCCCTACCACAGCTGGAGAACTAGAATAGAGAGCATGGCCTTGAGGACTGGCTCAATGCATGAAATTCAAATGATCCATGAAGTCTTGATAATGTAAGAGTGATATTGTAGCCGTGGTCATCCAGAACTTGAAAGAAGCAAGGATTTCTTAGGGCGATAGCTCTTATTAGACCAGCACTGCGTACCTGGGATAAAGTTAGACAAGCTTTCAAATCCAGGACATTTATGATTGTCTAAATCTATCCTAACTATGCAGTTTGTCCATAAAAGGTATCACCTTAAGAAATTCTTGCATCTTAGATAATAAAGTCTTGGCAAAGTGGCTTTGCAAGCATTTGACTGGTGGAACTGTGAAATCCTACACTTCTAGAAATCACTAAGCAGTCCAAAATATCTAATGCAGCCTTACATTACTTAAATCACATGGTAGCTTGTCAGTCTTCTCTTTAGCCAGTAGGATGCCCAGCGAAGAAATAGGCCAGCAGTTCCCACACCGTGGGTCATGACCCCAAATGGGTTTGCAACATCAGCAGTTGGGGTCGCAGGGGTGGGAGGCTGTGGGTTGGGAGTGAGGGGCCATGCTGCAGAAATGGGGCCATAGATATGGTCATGCTAAGGAAAAGTTTGGGAAACACTGGCATAGACATTTTATCCAGATATCCTCATATCGTGATTCATTCAAGAAGAGTTCTAAACATGGCAAGATCATTGAGATGCTGAGTGGCTTATTTATTTCTGACTTTGAGTGGACCAATCATCCAACTCCAGCCTTCAAGAAAATACGTTCTCCTTCTTCCTGTACCATTCAGTCAGTCGTGACTGGCTGGGGAATCTGAGTGATGTCCTACATTTCCACCAAAATTCTCCCCCGATGAGGCAGAATTATGCAGGCTTGATGAATGTAAAATCCTGATCCATTTTACAATAGTAGAAATCATTAAAAAGTGCCTTAATTCATATTTCGTCACCTGGCTGCCAGCTTTCCTGTTTCCCTTCTTAGATGATTCACCCTATTTAAATTTATCACTTTCAGACTTTGAAAGTTCCTTTCCAAAGAAGCAAAATAACACTCTACATCATTTGTATAAAGTAAAATGATATGGCTTGGCTTTAAGTAGAAGAAATAACCCTGTTCTTTTCTCCAAGGGGATTTTTATATTCCCTTTCCACACTGAATTGCACTGTCCTCTAGTGGATATCTTGAGCAATTGTTTTCATGTTGTTATTTGTTTAAATTTGTCATGCCAGTCTGATACGGTATGTTTAATCTTTGTTTGTAAATGGACTATAGATGTGATCTAATAAGAAAAATATAGTGGGTTTGAGTAAGATTTCAGCGTTGGATAAGACGAGTTACGTTTAAGCTGCAGTCAAAATAGCAAATTTTCAAGGCATTCATAAATGTTCATATCCCAGCTATCAGTGGGAGCAGATAGATACAGAGCAAAGATATAAATGTATGATTCAGCCTTTTATTACACAGATTTGAGTATTGCAGATAACGTGCTTATCTCGCTTCTGGGGTAAATTCTATAAATCATGAATACATTGGTGTGCAGTCCTGCTGCAGCTATGAGTTAACTGTAATATGCATCCATCCATCCTATATTTTTCTAATTTTAGATAATTTATGTGCCAGTGGGGTAGTTTTTAATATAGTACGAGAGACCACTAAAACTTCATTGAAACTTCATTTCAATGCTGCTGTAATATTTTAAAATGTTGTCCAATCCATCGTTTTACCCCACGGAATGCTAACTTCTTCAGAGTTCTACAGAAAGATGCCTTTTGGTAGTGATCACCCAAAATCCATAATAGGAGATATGTCTAATTTTGAAAAGAAAATGATGTTTTTTTTAACTATCTTCCTCCCTCCTCCCCCCTTTCTAACGTGCAAATTGCAGGTCTTAACCAGGAAAAAAAGGATTTGTTTTACTTTGCATTTTAATCATTATACTGTTGGCTTGTGCTTTGCTTCGACTTGTTTTTGCAAAAAATCTAGTGCAATTAGTAGATTTGTAGATCTGCATCAATATGTTGTTAATATACCATGTGCAGAACCAAAGTAAAACACAGATCTATGTTTTACCATTGATTGTTGTACAAAGGTTCAGTTGGCTTCACCATTCACATAGGGCTTACACAGCTCTTGAGTCATAGGTTGTGGTCTGTAAGCCCTATCCGATGCTGGCACAGAAGTAAATTTCCATTTAAACAGGGCTTTTTTAAAGATAGTTTTGTGATTGAGGCATTAGATGTGGGCTTCAGGAGATTAGGTTTCAATTCCAGGCCTGCTACAAGTTATTTGGGAAAGTCCCTATGCCTTTTGTATCTGAGTTTTCCAATGCTTCCTTTCTCTCACCTTTGTCTTCTCTATGTAGTGTTGTCTCTTGTGTTCAAGCTGAAACAACTTTGCTACATTTGAATTTTTCCCGTCTTGTCTGCACGTAACTTTTAGAACATAACAGCTGCTGAATTCTCACAGTCAGCAACTCCCCATTTGAAACAGCTCCAAATGTGCGTGTGTCCATATCCTTTGATTTTTCATAATTACTGGTTTTCCTCTAGGATGTCAATAGATAAGGGTGTCAAATGAAAGCCAGCTTGATCTCCTAAAATTTCCATATGTAACTGTACCATCGAAAGGCAAGGCAGTTTAGCAGCATGGGTGTGTTTTTACACTAGGAGCTTGTACCTCAAGCTCCATCTCTTCATTCCTTGCACCATCTTGAAATATTGTGTCTCCTTTCTGCCAGGTTTCCTGTTTGCACCCTGGAGGTAATAATGACACTGAGCTTTCTCAGATAGGTTTGGTGAAGATTCACTGTTTCCCTTTTTAGAAGTACTCGACAGGCATTAGCTGTTGTAGCAATGCTAATAATATTACCTTCAAAAAGTTAAATACTTGTTCCACCAGCACTGATGGAGGGGGCAGCAGAAAGGCTTTCCAACCCCATACAGAACTGGGCATGTCCAAAGAACATTTTATTTCACATATCTCTAAACTATAGCAGTTCTCTATAGGTGTTTTGTCAACTGTAGTCTCACAATCCATTATGGCTAGGGACCTACTCAAATTGTGATTTCATGATTTTCACAGAAACGTCAAAAATGGCAATTTTCATGAACACTGAGAAAATGGCAGTTTCATCATTTTGCATGGAATCACCGGGAAAAAAAATTGCTAAATGTACTAAATGTAATAAAATGCTGGGTCCTTGTGGGAGCTAGCATCTTCTGTGCCTGGCATCCTAGCCTACTGGCACGAATGAGAGCAGCCAAGGTGGTAGCCACTCCTTCCATCGCTGATTGGCTGAGAAGGCTGCCTTTTGTGCAGCCCTGCCTCTCTCCACCAAGCAGTGGTGAGGGGCAGGACCGTGTGAAGGGCAACTCTCTTCACCAATCAGCAGCAAGGGGTGGGGTCGCACAAAAGGCAGCCCTCTAGACCGATCAGCAATGAGGGTTGAGGCTGCCGTGATTAAGCCCGCAAAAATGGTGGCCAGCACTGTCATTGGCCTGCAAAATCGCCCATCTGCCATCTTGATTTGGGTAGGTCCTGAATTATGGCAAAGGTTTGCTGTAGCTAAAATGAGTAGATACATATACAGGGCCATAGTTCTGGAAAGTGGCCTCTACATTTCAATGTACATCCCAAATCACAAGTACTCAGCAACCCACAGTTTCAGCTGGTGTTTGTGAAATTCAAGGGGTTCAGGCCCTAAGAGTTTGCAGAATCAAACACAAATATACGTTATGTCATTCAAATTAAATTGATATGCAGATTTTGGTACTCCTGTGTCTCCCAGCATTACACACCCAAAACCAAGTGTTCAGCACATGGTTTTAGAAATGCAAATTTCAAAGCCTGTTTAGGTCACTGAAGTGTTTCACTTGAAGCTCTGTCCCATTTGCTGGGATTTTGTCAGGTTTCCATTTTTTTTAAACCAAAAGGAAAGAGACGATGACATGACCATATGGGCCTTTGTGCCAATTTTAAGGGCAGCACGACTCTTGGCTCTTTCTACTTGGGCAGACCTGTCTGTGGGTGAGGCTCCTATCTTTGTGATGCTCCTGGGAGCACTGCTGTCTGTCTCCATGTACATGTCACTCCTTTATCCAAATGCAATAGTCTGGCTGTCCAGAGCAGAACAGGTTCCCTAAATATAGCTTTATATATCCTGGGATTACTCCTTCAAGGAAGATTATCAGTATTATACCTGTCAGATTAAAAACAAAAAATAAAAGTTGGCGGATGTGCGTCATCCACTCTTTAGTTTATCAGTCCCAAATTCTCCAAAAACTGTCACAAATTCAGGTGGCATCCTTGAGAGCTTGACTTTGCTTTTTTGGGATCCCTCTCTCTTTCTCTCTGAAAAATTCTTGCTGTAAACTTGAATTCACACTGTTGGATATGTATCTCAAAGGTCCCATGCGTCGCTTACTGAAGCAAAGATCTAGCATACAGTAGGCAGAGAATCCGTTCCTGATGCTCATCTGCTAGCTCCCTTTGACTTCAGCTTCCCCAAGTTTTGTAGCTCTCAACCACAGACAATCCAGACATGTGTAGAACAAGATTAAAAAGAAAGCATGAGAGATCTAGGCTCTGATCCTGACACACAGGCTTCCTGGGTTAGTTTGGGCCAGGGATTAAAACTTTTTGTAGGCCTCTGATTTCTCCTTCTAACTTGCTACTGCAGGGGCTTGATTCTCTCAAGTTAGTAAAAGTCTTTGAGATCCTAGCGTGACAAAAGCATCTGGCTGGATCTTGCTGGCACTTTCCTTTCAGATGCGTAATTCCACTCTTCTACAGTGTCTGCATCTCTGACATCATAAATAGGGGCCTACTTAACTCAGGGTTTTGCTATTTTTGCAGAAACCGTGAAAAACAGCAATCTCTGCAATCATCATGAAAAATGGTATTGGCCGCTACTCCCCAGGAAATCAACCAAAAAAAACAACTTAATAAAAATAAGGCATTGGCTCCCCAGCGGGAGCCAGTGGTCCTCGCAGCTCGCCCAAAAGGGGAAGGCACTGGCTGGCAGGGTGGCATGAAGGGCAGCAGTCAAGATGGCAGGTGCCTCCTTGTGCCTCTCCACCAATCGGTGTTGAGAGGCAGGGCTGCATAGGACAGCCAGCAGTCAAGATGGCAGCCACCCCTTGTCCCTCCTCCCTCTAGGGCCTCTTCACCAATCATAGAGTCATAGAAAATGAGGGTTGAAGGGACCTCAGGAGGTCACATCTAGTCCAGCCCCCTGCTCAAAGCAGGCCCAGCTCCAACTAGATCAGCACCAAGGAATGGGACCTCTCCGCCAGTCAGTGCCGAGGGGCAGGACTTTTCCACCAATCAGCATTGAGAGGCAGGGCTACCGCGAAATGACCGCAAAATCACCTCTTCGGGCTGCGACCAAGTTACGAAAATTGCTTTCTTTTGCTCCGAGTTAGGTAGGTCCCTAATCATAAAGGATCTGACAGAATTCAGCATATAGATAAAATTGCGTTAAAAGAGGCCAGAATACTAAGAAACAAAAATATCTTGACAATAAAGTCATGCTGTCACCGTCAGTGCAAAGTGTTACAGAATCCAAGATGAAGACACCAGAAAGACCCTGCTGGGTTATTGACAGCGACCCATCTGCAAGATCATCCCTTCTACTAATCCTCCAAGGTTTTACTCCATCTACCATTGCATCCCTTTAGCAATGGAAGGAGGAAGAGTCGATCGATGCGTTTAGGTACCTGGAGGTGTAAAGATATTCTGTCAGATCTCAAGCACAACGAGCTGTAAGCAAGGGCTTTGGCGATGTAGCTTTCAAATGACTGCTGTCATAGTTTTCCTGACATTTGCTCTGCAGCTCTTCAGCTACAATAAGTGGCTCAAGCTTTGGAGCAACAGGTTACAGCAAGGTCAGAGAGCGATATCATTAATTTTAGAATATTGTTTATAGCCAGCTGTGGGTCCGGGTGTTTGTGTGTGTGTGTATGTGCGACAGACAGACAGATATCTGACATTCAGAGTAGCTGGGGAGCTATTACAGGAGATTAGTTGTTCCTTCTGTCACATGCCTAGATAACATTAATTTGTCTTCAGTAGAAGTATTTCACACAAAGAATATTAGCAGCTGCTTTGATTTTAGGGATCTGAGTATTGCAGTAATTATCTTCTTGAATTACTTCTCTCACACACACGCGCGCGCACACATGCACACACACACACACTTTATAAAGAGATGCTTACAATTATTCACTGCTTACATTAGTAAGATTCATTGTATTCAAGAGAGCTCTTTATTTTAACTTAATATTTTTTGTCAAGCTATCAGAAGTATTCCCTCGCTACTTCTCTAGTTGCATTGTTTTGTCTGCAAGTTTCATGTATTGGTCAGGTAGTTCATTCTTCTCCCGAAATCTGCACCTGATACTTCTTTTTCTGTTTGTCAGGAGCAGAGCTTTATCCTGTATTAAATGTCTGGCGCTAACATGCATCATTGTCTGAGTCAACTCTAACTGTACTCCAGTAAAAATGAAAAGGGAAGAGAAATAGAAACTTGCAAGCTTCAAGTTTTCTGCCCTCTTCCATCTTTGCCATCATATACAATATTCATATTGTTAGTGAAGAATTTGGAAGATGCTCAGCAGACTAGAATCCTGCAGCTGTAGACAGCTAGACGGCCTGGTTATAGATTTTATAAATGGGTTTTAGGTGAGCAGAATGCTTTATGGATGCCCCTTCTATTAATTCTTAAGTGTATGAGGACAGAATATTGTGATTCATTTTGGGAAGGCCTCAGTCCTTTACAGAGAGGAAGAAACATGTGGGAAGTTCCCTAACAGGCTAATAGATGCTGCATAGCTGCACAGACTGAGCATAACGCAACAGATGCACAGGAGCGGTCATTTTTTGGGGCCATGGATGCTCTTGTCATTTTGAACATAATAGCCTACTTGTTCTTTTCAGTGATCTGGGCAACTATAGTACAATTATTGTATTGAAAATAGTAGAACTCTATTTTTTTTTTCTTTTTCAAGTCTTAAATATGTAGCCTTCTTGAATGTTTTGTCCTTCTTAAAGTTTAACTAAAAAGGCATTAACTGCATATCACAGTTACATTCTTTAAATAGATGGATCAATACACATTTTACATTGCATACAGCCTGTATAATGTTATCTATATCTAGATATAGATATAGATACACACACAAATACATGTGTGTGTGTGTGTCCCCAGAAGTCTGTGTACGTATGAAAAAAATATTACATGAATATGTAATACTGATGTTTTGGGGCATTATTGGACATCCCAGCAGTGACAAAAGGTTGCGTTGTTTCCTGTAACACCTGGGTGCTGACAGTCTTTTCATCTTCCTTCACTGATGCTTTCCAACATGAGTGATATGGAAAGATGGACTGTATATTGTCTGTACCACTGGTAATGATGTCTTCACATTACTGTTTATTGTTTTTACTTCATTGGAAGGGCAGAAAAGAAGTTAAAGCTATCCTTGGTGGAGACGGCAACTCTATTGTCAGCATAAAATGAGTTAACTTGAGATGTTTTCAGCTAGATTTCCCTATTCAAAGTTACTGAGATACAGAATCATCTTACAAGGCGTCATTTTGCACGGAAACATTAACTGTTAGTTATTAAGAGGCTCTTCCAGGTGACCGTTCTTCGATGCAGGCAGTATGCATGGCTCTTAGTATGCATTTTATGTTCCAAGTGTGTTAATATGCTCTTCTTCCCTTATGCAAGGGTAGTTTCTTTTCCCCACTGCAGTTTCCATGCACGTCAAATTCTGTAAATCCCTTCATCCTAGTACAGTATCCGAATACTCAAGTTACTTCAAAAGACCATCGTGTAGAAATACAAGATCTAGTCAGGCCGGGGAAGTGAGGAAGTGAGTATAAACAACGTTCACAAATTCCAGTAGAGTTAAAGCGAATCTCTGCATCATTTGGACTGATCTGTTGGCTTATTTATAAGATTACAATAAAATCCAAGATAGAATTCTCCGCCTGATTCAGTTTCTTATTGATTGCATCCTTTTAGACTCCTCTCTAATTTAACAGAGTATTTTTATTAAAGCCAGGCATACAAACATCAATTATCCAAGCTGCATCTAATTTCCTTCAACATACTTTTTTTCTCCTTTAGCTGCCAATGGATTAGAAGACCTGATTAGAATTCAGCTTGAAAACTGAAAAGCAGATCTTTAAATGAGAATGCCTGCATTGGGAATTAAAATATCTGTATTGGGCAGAAAATCCTCTTCCTTATCTTTAATAATGTAAACACACTTGCTTAAGTTGATCTGTCACATGCTTGGCGCAGCGTCCCTAAATTAGGAACATACATTAGAGAAGACAGAGAAGCATCTGTCACATGCCCTGCTGTTACAATGCAAAGTTACAATACCTTCTAATGTCATGGCCCTTTCTAGATATTTGCATAAGTATTTTTCCATCAGAAAGATTAACATGCTTATAGCTTGACAGGCTCTGTTTTTCACCTCTCGTCACAAAGGTTGTGTGTACACACAAGCATGCATCTGTAAGTAGGTGCACGAGAGAGAGAACTTCTAGGCTTTTTGTCTTTGTGGGTTTCTACAAGGGGAAGGATTTGAACAATAGAAACCCAGCGGAAGTAAGTAAAGCATGCTAAACATCATCCAAACACCTGGAAAGAGCTCTAAAAGAAAAGATTGTGAAAGAACAACATAAGCAAGCGGAAAGGTGCCATTTAAATAGCATTGTTAACACCTGTATCTAAGTTATGTGGAAAAGAGTTGAGTGAAGGATGTATATTGACATTGTGAGTTCAGTTTTTTTCTTATGACATCTAGTGTATTCTGCATGCGATGTGGAGCTGCATATAATACTGCATGCATAACTCATAGTTGCTCGTGTGCATACCATACTTAAACATGCAGTGACTCTCGCCTCGTGTATTGAATTACAGCACCTGCCTTCTCAGGAAGGTGTTCTGATGTTGGGATTTTTCAGGAAGGCTATCAGAATGAATTATTAGGTTTATAATATCAGAGATGGGCTTAGTGCTTTAGAAAACACATTGTGGAGACAGGAGACTGCCCAGAGGCTCCTGGAAAGCTAAACTGCATGACTCCTATGACAATAATAAGATAAGGAAAGAGGTACGGGGAGATAGTATCCTAGCGGATCAATAATAGAAGGATAGGTGAAAGAAGTGGGTTTTTAATGGGAAATTTGAGGGGAGCAAAGGGGTCTGTTTAAAGCATAGGCAGATGGAGGCTGGTCCAGGTGTGTAGGGCAGTGTGATGAAAGGCTGTGGAGCTGAGATTAGCAGAAGGTGACTAGAGAGGTATTAATGAGCTGGTTCCATTTGCCATCTTATCTCATTAAAATTATGCCAAGGTTAGCGTTCCCTTGTGCACTATAAATACAACATATGCTCATAATAAACAATATTTTTATGATATTACTGAAGGATACTGTTGAAAAAAATCCTGGTAGTAAGGGAAGTATTATTGTTGCTGCTGCCGTTTCAAGGATGTGACAGATGGCAAAAAAAGTTAATAATGTCAAACCTTTGATCACTCTATATGAGGGGGTCTTCAAGAGGAGGCTAGACAGATATTTGGCTGGGGTGATATGACCCCAGTACCCATTCCTTCCCGGGGCAGGGGGTCAGACCTGATGATCTGTTTAGGTCCTTTCTGACCCTAAGTACTATGATACTACTACGGGATTGCAAGGCACAGGAGTTAATTATAATGTTTTGCCAGAATGAAACATTTAACCGAGTTCTGTAGGGGTAGGAACATGCACAAATGCAGGAAGTTTCCTTGATGATGGCATAAGCAAGGCCTACGTGGACCTGGAGCAGAATTCAGGGATGCTGACTTCCTTCACAGCGACTCCTGTCTTAACTCAGCACCGCTTGCAGTCAAAGTGGCTGTGGGTGGAGTTGTGCCTGTGTTTGAACCACGCTGCCAAGAGAAACAACAGACAGCAGGACGCTGGGTCTGTCCATGGCCTCTTCTTGTCTCCTCCCATCCTTTCTGGATGCGGTCTCCCCTCCTTAGTACCAGATTGCAATTATGAGACCTCTTTGCTTTTGACTACCTCTTCCTTCCAGCACCACAAGGACAGGCCACGGGAACCATGAACAGCAGCGAGGCTGGGAAGGTGAAAACCTCCTCCCTGGGTGGCTGGTAGAACTTGAAGTATACTGGCGAGAAGGGCACATCTAATGAGTGAATGGGTGATGAGGTATAAAAACCCATTGCCTATTAAGAAGGGCAAATGTTTTCACAAAATTACATTATGTGGAATGATAATCTTGTCAAATTAACATATATTCATTACAAGCATAATTTTAGATGGCTGTTATATATTATGATGTACTTTAATAGGTCTCCCCCCAAGGCACATAGTTGAGTTTTACAGTGTACATTGCAAACTTGTATGCGCTGATGGCTTTGGATGTTAAGATTTTAAAAAAGGGGGAAGTGGCCTAGGGACTATCCACAAATGTGTTGTGGTTATGCTGTGCAGGATAATTTAATTGTGAACTGGGTGCAGGAATTTCAATTCCTGAAGTTGATGAATAGCTGTTTCCAGTGGGTGTTATCAATTAATCTGTTGTAATGAATTCTCTTCATCACCTACCTTCCCTTGTTAATTATAAAGGATTTTCTTACCTCTATTTATCAAGTCAGGACAAGTATATTACTTTTCTGTCTGTGGTACTTTTAATAGAGCATGTGTGCACACTGTTTCATTAAGAATCCACATGTTAAATTTCATTGCTAAGGAAATTCAGATGAATTGTTTGCTGCAGGATACAGGCACTGCCTGAGAGTTTTACAGACACATATGCATGTGCATGCATGGTCACTCACTCATTCACACACACAGAAAGTAGTCTCTTAAAATATATCCTATCCCACAGTGATACTTAAATATCTGAATGATATTGACTTTGGTACATGGTTTGTAAACTATTATAAAATTAAATTGTGTACCCCGTGTTGGCCTTTGTACCACTGGTTTGGGAAGTAGCACCCCAAAAAGTGACTATTTCTGGTTTTCTTTTTGTAGGTTGAAGCAATACTCGTCAACATTTTTGGTGGGATAGTGAACTGCGCTATTATCGCCAACGGCATTACCAAAGCATGCAGAGAGCTGGAACTGAAGGTACCTCTGGTGGTCAGACTGGAAGGTGAGTAGTAAAGGTTTGGGGCCATGGTATGCTCTCAGTTAAATGGTGCCCCACTTTTGCTTGCTTTCCTCTCTCGGCTTCATAGGAAGGATGCACAAACTAGTTTAGATGAACTGGGAATAGACCCCACTCCTCACCCACAGCATGACCTGAAGTTAAACTGATGGTCTCATCCTCCAGTCCTTATTCAGGCAAAACTCTTCAATGAAGGCTGCAGCCTTCCTAAAGCCTCACCCAAGCCAGAGCGCCTTTGGTTTCAGAGAGAGATGCTCCTGCACTTGGTCCCGTAAAAATGCATATCAGCTGATCTTTGGAAAATGCCACTAAGCTTTTCTCTATTCCTAGGTGCTTGTGGTAGGAAAGAAAGGGTTGCTTTCCTTCCTAAAAAAAAAAAAAAAGAAAAAAGAAAGGGAAGGTCCTGCGTCCACTGCCATGGGTTTCCTGCTAAACGAATGGAAGGAAGAAGCCTTTTCTTTTTGGCATTGTGAGGAAAAACTATTTTGGTTTCCTACACCATTTTTCAAATCAACGTAATATTCATATATCCATCACCTTTCTCAGTGGAGAAGCACGTTTGGAAAGAGTTAGCAGCAAGTGTTTTTAAAGACATTTCCCTAAGTAACATCAATATCCATGCTATAGTGATATTTTTTTGTCAGCAAGAGCATTAATTTACCTCAACACAGTTACAGCAACATATAAAAACATGAGAGGCAAGATTACTCTTTTAAGCATCCTACTAAATTCTTCTCTGCCTGTGTCTCTTTGATAGATCAAAGAATGCAAATCGCTTTCCTGTAAGAATATTACCGAGCTTGGTAATTCACAAATTTACGGTGCAAACTGGTTTATATTGTGTACCAACCGTATGGCGTTACAAGGGTGTAGCCATCCTCAATCATTTAACTGTGCTACAAATGAACTTTATTACCGTGTTATAGCAAGTTTTAGGGTGTTTTGCAATGATCTGTAGTTTATTCTGTTTGATGAAATTGTTTTTTCTATTTTAATGCCTCGTATCGACTCTAAAGCTACTTCTCTTTATTTGCCACTGTGGCAGCTGCTGGCGCTGACTGCCAGGGTTTGAGTGCTTGGGAGACAAAGCAGTTTTGGGGAAAGGGGATGGCCAGCTCTGGAATTGGTCTGCCACATTATGAGCCTTTGGCCTTCAGGATATGAAAAATGCCCTGCTTCTGGATTCCGCTTGGAGAGAGATGATGATGGAGGGTGTCTCCAGTTAAGTCAGCAGTTGCCAGTAGTCCTGGTATAGTTGTACTTGAGGTTCGTTTCCCTGTAAACAGAACAGCCTGAGACTGGAGTAGACTTTTATATGGGGGCAGGGGACAAGACAAGGAGTGATGGTCTGAAATTGCAGCAAGGGCAATTCTGGGTTCAATATTAGGAAGCACTTTCTTACCATGAGGGCGGTTAAGCATGGAGCAGGCAACGTAGAGAGGCTTTGGAATATCCATCCGTGAACGCCTTTAAGAGCCAGTTAGACAGACGCTTGACTGGGATGCTTTATAGATTCATAGATTCATAGACATTCGGCTGGAAGGGACCTCGGAAGATCATCGAGTCCAGCCCCCTGCCCAAGGGGCACGAAGTCAGCAAGGATCATAGTCAGTCCTTGAGCAGGAGGTTGGACTAGAAGTGACATCCGGAGGTCCCTTCCAGCTCTGCTGTGCTATGATTCTGCCCGGTTAGTCTCTAAGGTGGCACTTTGCTGTACCTTCTGCATGATTCTGTGACAAATATATTCCTTCTCTGGCCACTGACATTGTCCACCACAGAGTGGCTGAAGTTACTCCTGGTCCAGAAAAAGGCAAGGAGGGAGATGGGGAAGGGAAGCATTTCATAAATATTTCTTCAAAAAAATTTTTTCCACCCCAAAAAATAAACTTGGGAATGTCAGCCAGCTGTAGCAGGAGGTGCTGCAGCCTCAGCACGGCAGAGCAGGTGCATCATCTCTCAGGATCTTTGTGGGGGAAGAGTCCTCCCTTCAGCCTCCCCTGGCTATTCAGGCTGGGTATGGAGGTGTGCCCCAAAATGTGCACCAAGAGCCAGACAGTACATTTCTAACCAGCTGACCTCATCGCTTTCGCCTAGCGCCAAGCAACAGTGTGAAAAGGTTCAATGGTGAAAAAGCACCATCTGTTCTCATTAAAGGAAGTAGCTTCCTCTTCCCAAAATGTAAGTGCTACGATACAGGGTTTCTAGGGCTTCCCTCTTAATGAGGCATGTCAGACTCATGGAGCTCTTTGTCTCAGCGATGTAGCTAAATTTCCACATTCCCTGCACCACTATGACTTGCAAACCTAGTGGATGTAACATAACGGAGGCTGCAGTCTGTGGCATACCATTGCTCTGTCCTGTATAGTTTCTTATACTGTGCTTTCCACCAGAGTATCAATATCTTCCAGCAGTGCATGCGCAACAGGAACATCTGTCAAAACCATCTCTTCTAGCAAGCAGTGGGGGGCAGGATTGCAGTGTCAAACCAAGCCACTTGGGCTTTCACTGCATGCTGAAACTTTGTCCAGCCACCTAAGGAAGAGCAGACTAACAAAGTAATTTAGGACTGGTGAATCAGAGAGTAAGTCGGGAGAAGATCAATTCTAGGAAAACCTCGGTGCCTGATTGTCATTCTTCATTCAAGTCTTGGTATCAGTTTGACTCTCTGATATGAGAGCACCATCAGTTTTCTTCACTTAGGATCCGTTGCTGCCTTGATCATGAATTGAAGAATTTTTGTAGCGTTTGAAAGGAGGTATTTCACAGGTGGTCGTTTCCTTAAAATCCATCCTGAGAGCACAAAGAAAAGCCATCTCATCTGCTGGGGATTCAGGGAATTTGTAATTCCCCTATTCCATGAACCTGTGTCTTGAGATGATTTTCACTGCCTTTTTCCTGCCTGCACTGGAGGAAACTGCAAAGGCAAAATCAGCTCTTCGGGTAAGCTTAAAGCAGCCGTGGGTACTATACTCCAGAACCGGCGCAACACTGAGTACTCTGACTTTCTCCCCCTCTCATCACCATACAGAGCACTGTGTTGCTCCTGCATTGAAGGGACTCTCCTAAGTGCCTGTGAAACTCCTTTATATAGTTTCTGTCTGCTACCAAAGTGAACCCTTTAAGACCAGGTCAGACTCGGCCCAGTTGCGTCTAGGACCTGCGTCTTGAAGAGTCCTATGCATGGCTCAGTCCACAGGCCTTTCTTGAGCTAAGGACAGATTGACAGCAGTTCCCTGCCCTCCCCTTCCTGTGCATTATTGGTTTTTAAGATCTATGTAATGTTCGTGTGTTGACCAGTGTGTCGGGAAGTTGGAGCTGCTGCTATTTCCTTAGGGGAGGGTGCCCAATGTAATACCGTAGTTCTACTTGGCATGATATTTCGCTCAAGCACAGCCTTTAATCCCTTCTGTTTCCTAGTTTTACTACTTGAAACCCACCAAACAAAGCCCCTGTGATGATTGCAGCCTTCAGACATTGTGCTTAGACAGTGATTGCACAACTCTCCCCTTCCTCTACTTCCTTAATCCTTCAGCTGAGCTAGACTGACTTCGTTTTTTAAATCCTCCTCCAGAAGTCAATTCCTCCAGCCCCTTAATCATCTGTGTAGCTCTTCTTTGAACTTCCACTGGTTTATCTCAGCCCAAAATCATTTTAAATTAATAACAAACATTATAAGCGCAGTAAAGGCCACCCGAGCATTTTAAACCATTACCGGTCCGCTTTCACATTTCCTAAGAAGAGAGACCGGCACTGGTGGTTTTTTGTACTCTGTTTCATACGTTTTCCCAACAGAAGCCTCGTGATTATTCCCATAAATCTAACAGATTTGTGGCCTGCGCTTTAAGGACCCACATGCAATGTATTACAAATGTCTTGATGAATAAAGTTTTAATCAGTCAAATCTGTCTTGATTTAGCAGGATTTTGTGGACAAATCTTTGTTCTCAGCTGTATAATAATTACAAGCTGTTTTACCAGTGGATAAAGAAAGGATTACTCTCCTCTTTGAAAATGGTAACTTTATAATTACATGTATTTACTTGCCTTATCAGAAAAGAATTCACCAGCTGAGACGCGGGATTATTTTTTTGTTTAAAAGACTCATGGGTGACTGGAGAAAACTACGTATTCTGGGGTTTTATCTTTTGCAGGCATAGAGGCCTTGCTTCTGTTGGGAACTTGCAGTAGTTGTACTGGGTTTTTTTCCCCTCTTATTTTTTCCCCTTTTAATATTACAGTCTATTTCAACAGCGTTCTGCATGAGCTAACTAGAAATGTTGGTGTAAAGCCAACATTTGTCTCATTTGTGTGGCCAAAAACACTGAGCGTAGGGGGTTGGGGTTTTTTGTTTTGTTTTGTTTTTTTGTGGGGGAAGGATTTAACTCTCTCAAATAAAATGAACTTTTCTTCTGTGACTTTCTGGTTCAAAATCTGTAGCATACCACCTCTTCCCCTCAACAAATTAACCTCTTGCAAATGCGTCTATAAGACAAGAGCAGAAGAGGAAAACTCTGCCCTTGTAGGAGGCCCATGCTCAAATGCAGTTAGGACCACATTTTCAAAACTGCCTCTTAAATGTCCATATCTAAAGTCACCCATCCAAATTCCTAACTGTGCACTTAGTGGCTTTAGCATTTTTGCATGATCGGAGTTTCAGATTTTCACGGTCAAAAAAACTTTTAACATACAAGTTGAGTATTTGGCCAGTTCACATATCTGAATGCCACCCTTTGTTCCATTTTTTAGCATTATAGAACTATGCACCCCCAAAAAACCGCCCCCTCACAGAACACCTAAAATGATATGGCTAACAAGGATACACTGTATTACATACATCAATTTAGGAGAGCCCTAATACAAGCTCCGTTCAGATGTCCTGGTTTTGAAAATTTGGTCTACATCCAAACATTGATTTTCATCCCACTTATGGGATGAGAAGGAAGAAACAGAAAAAGCTATGGGGAAAATGAGAGTAGAAAATAGAGAAAAGAGTACATGCAATAGAAGTTAAAAGGTCTCTAATCACTAAAGTCATGGAGTAGGATCTCTTGTTGGCCATATTGGCAAAGTCTACCAAATACAAACAGCGTTCAGCTGGCAATAACTTTCATCTTAATTTAGTGTTGACTGGTAATTTAGTGAAAGGTTTTGTCTTCTATTCCCAAAGACCAGAGTCTTTCAGATCTTCAAGATCATTGATTACTGACTCATTAATTGTTTGTGAACTAATGGAAAGGAAATGCCCTGGATTTGTGCTAGCTAGCAGAGGCTCTGGCCCTTTATTATTTTAATTGCACATAGGTCGTTGAGGGTGAAATATTGCTGCTATAATACATGGTCGGAGTGGCTGGGCCATGATTCATGAGTCTTTGAAAGACAAAATCTGATTGGTGAAGTATTTCATCATGCTGCTACAACCAAATGTCCATTACAGAAGGATGCAGTATTTTTCATACGATTTCTCTTGCTCTCATGCACACAATTGTGCACATGTTTTCTCCTTTTCAAGCCTTACTTTCATCAAAGTGCTCAAAAGGTCCACTAAAGTTTTGAATCCTTCCTGACCCTAACCTCTCAAAATGGCAGCACATTCTGTTCCTTGTGTGTTTTTTTGGCCTTATAGTTGTTAATGTTAATAAAATTGCTGTTTCTTTTTTTCACTCAACCATATAACGCTCCTATATTCCACAATTGTTACTGATACAGTTTTAACAGTGTATACTGATTTTTTTTTTACATATTACTAAAAATGCAGCAGTAAAACATGTTTAAATAAAATAATTATACGCAGGTTTTTTGAGTTAGCATTACTTAAATAAATTGACTCATTAATGGTGATGAAGATAGCAAGACAATAGAAGAGAGAATGTGAGAAGTGACATGGCACGTGCAACAGACCTTCCAGGTGTAGGATTCAAAGGGAGATATATGCAATTATGTGGAATTAACCTGAAAAGATGTGCTGGTCAAAATGCACCTAGCGGGTTGACGGGGCAGTTTGAGAAGGATAAAGAGGAAGATTCATTTCCCTCCCTCCAGGAAGGCACTGTTTTATACCAGCCCACAAGCCCATGCATTTTCACGGCAGCTCTCTTGATTACAGTGGAAGTGAAGGGCAGGTTATTTTGCTAGCCTGTGTATGGAAGTCTGTTTACAGTTCTCTGACACCATCCAGTGGCAGGAGGTTAATGTTAAACTGCTTCAACGGAGGGTTGGGGTTTTTTTTTGTTTTTGCTTTAGCTCCTAGCATAAAAGCTGTTTTACACAGGTTTTCATCCTGTTTCCAATGCTTTCTGATGCTTCAAGTTTTAAAATCTTCCTATGTTTCTGGACTGAGGGATTTGATTCCAGTTCTGTATTTTATCCATCTGCCTAAAACACATCTACTGTTGCTTAGATAACGAAGCAGACTGATTTTCTATATCTCTCTAGTTCCATGTCCCGAGCACGTGGCTGTTTTGTACTTCATACCAAAATGTGGCACTCTGCTTTTCTAATTGCAAGGCTTTTTCATTTTTCTATTTCCATTGTTTTGCACAAACCCTTCCCCTTTCCTTTTTTTGGCAGCTTACGCTTTATATTGATTATGTTAATATACCTCAGGCAAGTTGCGTATGGAGCAATCAGTGTGCTGTGGCATAGATCTAGTGTATTGCTCCTTTTCTGACCTATCAGTAAATTAATATCAGCCATTTATTGGGCACATCTACACATGCATTTAAGCGCAACTAAATTTAGCATTAAGCAATTTTTGGCAGGTGTCTACATGTGCAGGGACTTGGGACTAAAGTTAGTGCCAAGTCCCTGCAGCCCATGTGCCTCTAGTGACTGGGCAGCGCTGTCACAAAGTTAGTGCCGCATCGCATCTACATGTGCATTAATGCACTTTAACTAATTAAATTTGATACCGTATGAAATTCAGGCATGATTAGCCTCATTTCAACATTTTTAAGATGCATTAAGGGCACGAATGTGTAGACGCACACCTGTAATGTGCATTAAATTAAGCTAATGCACATTAATGCATTTTGTATCAATGCACCCACTGAAGAGCAAAAGTCAGTTTTAAATACTTGGTTACTGCGAGCAGGGAAAAAAAAAGGATCTGTTTAGGAAAATTGCCTGCAGGACTTCTGTAAGTGTTACAATATATCCAAGGCCTCTTTCTGTCAGAGATTTCAGTCACTGCTATGTTAACTCTCCATACAAGCTACCAGCATCCTTTCAATGTGCTGCTTCCATGCATGTGGATGGAGAGCATGGACTCTTCTGCCAAGGCCTTTAAAACCAGGTACCTTGCTCCTCTTACAGCCAGCTGCCTCTTCAGTCACAGAAGTAACCAGACCTGCCGCTACAGAGATGCCTTTGGTCTCTCTTAATGCAACGGGAGTGAACCCTGGGTGACAATGGGTAGTCCCATCCGACAAGATAGAGCTGTCATCCATTGCCATGTACCGTATAGTTTTAGATGGTTTTGTTAAAAGTACCAGATCGCCTTTAAAATCCTGGGCATTTTGGAAAGTTGTATGAATCCTGAGCCTGCTTACTGCATGATTAATAATTAAGAGTATAATTAGAGTATAACTGCAAATATAATTAAATTTCAGTTTGGTAGGCCTAGGAATTATGAAGTAATTAAACATTTTGACATGGCAAATGAACAAAGAATTTGATGCAGGGGAGGGGGTAGTGTCTACTTTTTAAAAGGAGCAGATCAGCAGGTCTTGCTGCTGAATAAGCTAATATTATAAAAGACTTTGGCTGGCTGGCTGTCCATAATACTTTATTCGCACTCTGATTGGTGGTCTGAAACAACTAATCAGAGTGCTCCAAGAGCATTCTGGACAGGACCCAAAGGGGGTTGTGGGAGCGGGCCTGGCCCCGAAGGGGTGGGGGGGTGGCTGGACACCCCCCCACTTCCGTCATTCTTGACGGGCAATTTGCTAGTAATAATAATAACGGCCCTGAAGTGTGAACTCCACCTACCACAGAAAATACCCGATTAGAGACACTCATGTAACGCATAGCGCATCAGCCTTCAGGAGCGTTGCTTAACTTAAAGACGTCCACGCTTTTCACTGCAGCTTTATTTTCCGCAGGGGAAGGCTACTCCTCTTGTTATTTTGGAGGAGTCAGGACCTTCACCATTCACCTTCCTTATTATAACAATGTCCCTAGAAAAGAATCTTGTGCTGAGATTTAGGAGAAGGAAGCCAGTAAAGGAGAAACTTGGTGAGAAAAAAGTGTATTTGGAATCCTACAAAATTGTTTAAGCATTTTAGTACAACTATAATATCTAGGTAATTTAATTTGGAAGTAAAAAAATCCAACATGTTCTTTAAGAAACTGTCTTTTTTCCTGGCACAGCCTGAATTACAATTTATCTTCGTATTCTGCAGCAGTGTCCTGGCATATTCATGGGTGGTATGAAATAGCCTTCAAAATGACTAGCATCCTTGTACTCTCATTTAGGATTAGTGCTGATGAAAGGGCTGAAGCCGCATAGATTATTAAATACTGAGATGACGTTCATTACGTTCTAATGGCAAAGGGGAGAAAGTAAAGTCAAAATAGCGTTTGCCTTTCATCAGGTGGCTTTCGTGCTGTGTTCATAAGAATAGTTCATTTAAATGTGCAAAACGGAAAAGGGTCAAAGAGCCCAAGTGGCTCTTGAAAGAAAGAGTTTGTTTTGCAGGGAAGTTACTAAATGAAACATGGGTCTGGACCTGCATTCGTTTCGTTCAGTTTCTCACTGTGCTTTTCGCCAGAGCTCAGGCCGGTGACTCGGACGGGAGGTTCTTGCGACCTGAGAAAACGATAACGTGCTTGCAGGCTGCGGGAAAGAATGGAGGGCGGACGGGAGAGTGTAGAGAAAGCAGCATCAAAAAGACTTGTCTTAATTGGAAGGGATATGAGAGAGAGTTGGAGAGGGAGGGACCTGAGAGTCAGTCACCAAGTGAAAGGAAGAGAGGAGGCAAGGGAAATGGGGAAGGGAGTCAAGGTGAGGAGTATAGCAACTAATACATAGAATGCATAAATATGTAGATAATTATACATAGCTCATATAAACTTACCTCAGAAGTGAATTATTGGAAAACTTTCAGTATTCCTCAACTTTTTAACCAAACGAACGATACAGCTGGCAAAGAGTGATAAGTTACTAATTTCTGTGGCCTGAAAGTTGCATTGATGACTGTTGGAAGAGGCCGGTAAGTGCTGTTGAACCGGCTTTCCACAGTTCATAGTGAGAGATTTTACTGGCTGCTGGAACCAGGAAAATATGGAGGTTTTCAGGTTAAAATCAATGTTGTCACTCTTAAACACAGTTTGGGGAAAGGATTACTTTAGGATTTTGTACCTGGCAAAATTAAGGTAGCTCTTTGCTTTTCTGCTTAGTTGATTTAATTCATGCAACTGTTTGACAAGTGTTGGAAATGGAGTTCAGGTTTGCCCCGCTCGCAAAGGGTGCAGGAGATGCTTTTAAGAGACAGCTCCTCAGTCCCTGAAGGAGAGGGAACCCATCACTTTGATCCCTAGCGACTAAAGCCCTGGACGTGCGCCTAAGGTTACTACAACTCGAGGACTTCAAGGGTGAAGAGGTAGCCAGTGGGACAGGGTGCAGCATTAGAGGACACCAAGAAATCAAGGGCTAGGTTTAAATTCTGATGAATCTATTTAACCTGTAGGCCTAGATTATGCCTGGGGTCTCTGTAGCTGTAGCATATGAGCATCTCTGATATACGAGCCAGATCAGAGTTTGACCCGTTGTCAAACCAGGCTTTCAACTTCTTGCTTCACACGTTTCTACAGCGGACCATTCTGACCCAATGTTGCTCTCTGTATCTTGAACAGAATGGTAAAAATGCGAACCTGAACAAAAGAATGGGCTAGCTGCTCTAGTTCACACATTTCTTAATATAGTTGTGGAGCTTCGGCTACTTCAAAGCATCTTTTAGGTTTTATTTGCTTCCCTTGCCCGGTGGGTTCAGTACATGTTTGCTAGCGTCCTCCGAATGGGTTATGAGGAGGAACTCGACCAACTTTTTCATGTGTATCATAAAACGAATCGCGCTTCTTACTGAGTGAAAACGGACGGTGTTTTCAGTTTGGTGTTTCCGGGAGATGCCAAATATCTTGCCTCAGACCAGGTAAGAGACTTCAGGGAACAGGCTACGTTCATGCAATCGCTGTGCCAGAACATTTCAAAGGGCTCGGCCCTCTGTAGTATTAATAAACAAAGAGCTGTGGGATATGAGTGACAATCAGTCATCTCTTCTAATTAATCTGCTCTCATTTAGCTATGCACTTGCTTTTTATAGGAATTAGACAGTGTGAAACACACACTTCCCTGAAATGTCTCTTTTAATTTATAGCCTTTTTCATGACTGAGAGTGTGTGCTCTTTCAGCCAACCTTGAACGGGGGCTCCAAATGGAGTACTCTCCTTTGAGCAGAGGTACAGAAACACGTTCACGGCCAAGGGACAGGCAATATTTGTGCTTCTCATCCGCGTCAGCTCTGTTTGAGTCAACATAGGTGAACATTAGTTATCGTTACCTGTTGTGATTAATTGTAATATCGCCATCTTGTGTACATTTCTTTTAATATTCAAAGCATTTGATGAACGTAAAAGACCCGAGGCATGGTGTGCTGACAAAGTCGGCGATGTCAAGTTTCAATTGACATTAATAGTCACCTTGCTTTTTGATGTCAGTGGTCTTCTTTCCACTGACCTCCCTGGACAACAGATTGCTGCCCTGGTCCTCACAATATTTCTGCGGTGTAATTAGGTATTATTTGAGGGAAGCATCAGAGCCAGGATTGGATTTTTAGGACTTCTTGCCTTCTGCCCCCCCAGCACAGTCTGCTAATTAAAAATGAAATGCTGTCTGTCTGGTACAAATCATTCAGCACATCGACAGAGGCTTAACAGAAGATGTTTGTAACATTTATTCTGTAGCTAACCCCTCCATTTTCTGTCTTAGGCACGAACGTTCATGAAGCCCAGCGCATTTTGAAAGAGAGTGGGCTACCCATCACTTCGGCGAGCGACCTGGAGGATGCAGCAAAGAAGGCCGTAGCTTGTGTAGCAAAAAAATAACTCCTTAAACATATTTGCCTGCCAAGAGCCTGTGATTTACAGTGGTGACATTCCCATTATTGTTTCAGAGAGAATTCTTAGGCGGTGTCTTTGTTTCGTATTGCTGGATTTAATTTGACATACGTGACATGCGCAGTCCAGAATGAGGATTTCCATATTTTGAAATATTTTATTCAAACAAGTAAGTCCTTGATGAGCATTCAAATTGAGAATGATAATAAATAATTAACATTTAATTTCGCAGAGTTTTTCAAAATAGTGTAGCTGATGGGCTGGTGATCAGCTGTAACAGTCCGTTACTATCATGGTGGACGTGGCCGTTCCCAAATGCAAAAAATAAAGGTTGCCTTTTTTTTTTTTTTTTTTTTTTAGGACAACATTTTAGTTAATTTTTAATATCTTGAAAGGTCAGCAAACTAAACCCTAATAGCGGATTAATGTATTTTTATGAATATCAAAAATCCTATGCGAGTTCACAATCTATATTTTTTATTGAAATATTGAAGTGGATTTGTTTTATTCCTTAGAAAAATGGTGCGTGTATCGCATACCATGCCTTAAGACGATGTCTGTTTTCAGATGCAAAAAATATACCTCACGTTAGAAAGTAAAGTTGAGTTATATTCACCTGTGGTAGAGAAAGGACTTTCCATTCTTATACTGTACTTGTTAACAAATGAGTTTTTCGCTATGGAGAAGGAAATGGAGTACTTCAAAGTGTGTGTGCGCCATGCAAAATCTATCTGCCAAGAAGTAATGGCTGCTAACTTTTTCAAAATAAACGCATTGTGAAAGGCGGTGCCAGTCTGAGTCTTCAGCTAAGGGTGTAAAATCAGCACACGGAAGACGTTGTCAAAATAGTCCTCTAATTTCAGCGCAAGAATTTTGATTTGCTCTGAATTAATATGAAGCACTTTTCAAGTTTGGTTTTTACAAACATTTGAATGCTCACGTTTTAGTAACTCAGATATTTAAAAGAAGCAAATGGTAGATCTCAGTGCTTGAATATCCACTAAAATCTGTTTTGATTGTATATTCATTTGTAACATTCACAGTTCAAGCTGTTGGTTTTTTACGCAAATCATTCATTCAGGGAACAGAAAATAATACCAGTGACTTGCATAACTAACCAACACAATGCAAATCTTAGACCAGGAATGATTTGCTGAAATTCATGAATGATTTTGAATAATGAACAAATGAGAACATGTCGTGATCTGTTCCCAAATAATTTGTCTGGGTCAAATTTGCCTAATAAATTATTCAATGTGAATTATGTGCTCAAATGTAGTCAATACTGTATTTTATTTGGGGGGAAATGTAATTTAATTTCTTGTTGACATTTCCATTAAAACAGTTACAAATGAAATCTTTGTACTAATTGCTCATATGCTCACATGCATGTGTATATGCAGACACATGCATATGTAGAGACATGCACACTTTGTGGTTAGATTGGCATCAGAAGTTGCTGCAATCTCTCCTTTTTCTCAGCCTGTTATCCATGATAAAAGCATATGGCCATTAGAGAGATACCAATATGAAATATTGTGCATGTAAGAAAATTACTCACTGATTGAAAGAGAGTGAAGAACAGTCCATTTTAATGAGGGTGCGATGGACTGCTGTACAGTGAGATTCATCAAAAAAAGAAATGTTAACTTTGGACAATAACAACACCTCACCATGCCACTATAGTCTAAGTATGGGAAAATAGAAGCATTTCTATGGAGGAACCAATAACATTATATGGTAAAGATTTTTTTAAGATCACTCTGTATCTAATATATGGTATCAAAGTCAGTAATTATATGTGTACATGCAGGTTAATCAGCTGATTAACTACCTCTGCCCGCCCCAACTACATGATCAAAAACATGCTAAAAACAGTCCAGTTCATGGCATAATTCATACCTCTCCCTTGTGCAGTTTTAAGCCAGATCAAAAAAAGGTATTGAGGTACCATTCTGGGGACCTAAATCCTCAGTGAGTTCAGTGGGAATTAAAAGCTGTAAAGCCCTTTTTTAATCTGGGCCTTTGGGATTTGACCCTAGGGGGCAAAAACTCCCACTGAAATACATAGATTCAGGATGAGCAAAACATGTTTTTGACAAATTTACCAAAAAAAAATAAATCCCAGTTTAATTGCCAAGGGGTCATGGCCTAACACAATTTCGTGTATGCTTTAGGCTCCAGTTTATAGTTCCCAGATCAAGAGGCATTTTTACTGCCCCAAAACACCCGAGGATCGCTGAGTGGCCAGGCTGCCACTAGAGCATATTTAGAGGCCTAGTTAAGTGTGATCTGTGCACTCCATTGGAAGCTGAGCAGTTGTTTTGTTCCATAAAAGTCACTACAAGTGCCACTTCAACAGCTTCTTATTGCAAATGTTCCCCAAATCAGGCTTCAAGCATTGTGCAGTGCTCAGCCAGTCTGGAAAAAGCCAGCTGAGAGCATGTACAAGCCAATGTGTATGTAAAGCAAGCCATGGTAAGTCACGCTCAGTCTTTTCTGTGAAGGGTTTATTAATCCAGAGGTCTTGACATTTCAAACTGAAGGCCTGTAGGTTTCGTCCTGATTGCAACTATTGCACCTCTTAGGCTGACATTGTGGTCAGTCTTTTGACTAGATGTCTTTGGAGTTCTTCCAGAAAAAAAGCTGAGGCGGCAGCTGATATTCTTAACTCACGTTCACTTGCCTTTTTGAGCATGAGAATAGCTTCTATTATGCAGAATTCATAACCTTACAACAATATGTTGCTGCAAGTCGAGAGTCAGGCAGAGATCCCAGCCAAGTCATCCTCAGTGCAGAAGTGGCACGGTATCTGTCCTTCCAATAGCACCACTACTGATTTTAGCAGTGCCGAAGCACACAAAAACAAAAATCACACCCTTTGGGTTCTGACATCCCCCCCTTGCTGAAGGCATAGCTAAATTAGACCGCGCACTCATCACTCGAATTATTAAGAGCTCTTACTACGGGTTGTTGAACTAAACGAGTAAACACAAAATTTGCTAACATAAGAAGTTCGTTCTCTAGAGATCGAATTAAATAATAACCAACACAAATACATATACACATAATCAGATTCATAACAAAGAACTGCACGATCAGGGCTTCAGTGGGCGTCATGGCGAAGTCGCGTATCAGGCCCTCACTCCTCTCGGCGATGTTATCCTTCTCGGGGCCTCTCTCCACCACGCGCTCTGAAGTTCGGATCTGCAAAAGAATTCTCTGAAACAATTATTTCACTAATATTCACAATACCTGTACGAAAAACTATCAGTTAAACTTGTTGTCACTATCAAACATATAATACAAGGATAAACATGATTTTAAACTAAGCAGCCACTCAACTCGACGAAATAGTCGAGGAGTCATCACCTTCTTCGAGATAGGTGAAACCTAACTCATAGGCTAGTTGCCACTGTCCTGCATCCCCCAAAATCCGAAGCTGTCGCTTGTTCAGTCCAGGACGCTGCAGGAGGAATCTGAACATATATCGTTCCTCTTATGTTCTCTGTTGCAATGCTGGACGCTCGGATTCACGGTGTCTCGTATTTGGAGCCTCAGTTGGTCGTTGATACTCCCAATCACTGGACGATCTTGGGTCCAGGAGGACACGCAATTTTGGCAACTGTCGAAGAAGACTGCTTACAGGGTGATCAACCATGGGACTAAGCAAAATCCGCAAAACGACGATATTTTTTCGCCCGTAGATTTCAATGCAGCTGTCTAAGCTATGGATAGTCACTGGAACAGT
>NW_005842257.1:766346-793736 GCF_000455745.1 Alligator sinensis | reverse complement strand
TTGCCTGCTTGAAATGCACTGGGTCCGTAAGGATCCGCAGCGCTTAGAGATCTTCACACAGCGTGAAGTCTCCTCCTCCCTTGTTTGTGGAGTCCTCCAACTTGGGCGGAAACCACTCAAGCCTCTTATACGGCTAGCAAGCCAATCAGTAGCCGCCACGTGTGAATAATTCAGAACTGGCCAATAAAGGGACTCGAATTAGCATACAAATGGCGGGAACTCTTTGCAACGAGCATTTCTGTGCTGCAACAAAGAAATGCACCCTGCAAAGAAAGCTTCAAATTGGCGGGAAATTCTCCCTTGCACCGGGGTTCTCTTTTGCAGCAGAAAACTCCACCGTGCAAGGAAGCTATAATTTAGCGGGGACAATTTAGCAGTGCCGAAGCACACAAAACAAAAATCACACCCTTTGGGTTGTGACACGTTCCTTTTTAAAATGCACAGGAAATGTATCTGTCCACCACTACTGCTCCCTAATCTGCAGCCATCACTTGTCCACCATAGGTGTAGCAACTATGGAGGGAAGAGTTGGGGTGAGGTGCCAGAAATTAGTCTGTTTGCCCAGAGCTAAAATGTTAGCTGTGGTTACTGTATCTCAGTAAATTTCCCCTCTTCTCAATCACCTGGACCAATTTTACAGCCTCATGGTAGTATTGGGTTGAAATTTCAGTCTCATAACATTTCTACTGAAGCCTAGAAATAGGTTGGAACAGATGTGTTGGCTTTCAATGCCCCAAACTTCATGAGTAGAGTATATTGTGACTCCAGTTTCTGTAGCTAGGGACAGAAATGACACACAAATCAGTACAAGTGATCAGAAACCAGCTCAAATCTGTAACACAACAGAAGTTCAGTGCACATAAACCTCTTTCAAAATGGCTGAAACCAGTTTAAGATAAACTTGGATGGATGTAGTATCAGACTGAACTATTTAGGTTAAATCGGTTTGTTAAACTTTTGTCTCAAATCCCCTCCAGATTCAAGTTAACTCAGCCCCCCAGCATCCCAGGATGCTTTGCATCTCCCCTGGAAGCCTCTCCTCCCTTGCAGGGTAGGTGGGCTAACCTTGGCCCAAGCTGTTTGCTCCAGCTCAGCAGGGTTGTGTGCTTTAGCGCACCCCGCTTCTGGCCTGGGCCACTGCAGGGATGTGGCTGCATTTCTGGAATCAACAGTGAATGTCTGTTCACTTGCTTATCGGTTCAATCTACGCAGCTTAGACTAACTTGTGAAGATTGAATTGATTTAGCCTTGGGCTTTTTGACTGTCTCTACTTAGCCTGGGAAATGGACTATCTGACGGACACACAGGCAAGAACTGAGGAAGAATGGAAGAAGGACACTGAAGCTGCATTTCTTAAGGTGTGTTGCACCCCCTCCTATCCCTGCCTCACATACACGATGGTCCCCTCTGCAGCACAGTTCAAATGATTAAGCACCAGATGGGAATTTTGAGCCCCAAAGGTACCTTTGGTACCAACAAATCCTTAGGAAGGCAGAGTCCACCGTGAAGGTAGCCAAGAGATTGATCATAGGATCCTAGGGCTGGAAGGGACCCTGAAGGATCATCGGGTCCAGCCCCCTGCATGAGCAGGGAAGACATCTGGGGTCAGATGACCCCAGCCAGGTGACTGTCCAGTCTTCTCTTGAAGACCTCTAGGGCAGATGATTGCACCACCTCTGGGGGGAGCTTGTTCCATAGTCTGGGCATCCTAGTTATAAAGAAGTTTTTCCTAATGTTTGGCCTAAAACTGTCTTCCAGGAGTTTGTGGCTGTTGTTTCTGGTTTTCCCCCAGGGCACGCTGGTGAACAGTTGATGGCATGGTATAAAACAGGAAGAGCTCCCTGTGAGTCCAGTCCAGCTGGGAAGTGGGCAGAGCAGGATACATGGGAGTGGAAATGCTTGGCTATTACTGGAGATGGTCATTATGTGTCTATACATCTTTTTTTCGAAGGGTGGTGTTGCTGGAGACACAAACTTTATTCTTGAGAGAAACAGCTTTTAATTTAGTTACCAAAGAATGATCTGCAGCTGTCAGGAAATGAAAATCAGATTATGCAAACTCAAGACTTATCCCAACAACATGAACAATGTTATTGCACTGCATAAAAGGCAGAGCAGAGAATTAGGAGTATCTATCAACTTTAACATGTTTAATTTAAAAGGGAACAGGTTGCACCAACAATTTTTTCCCTGCTTAATGAGGCCCATTCATAAGTAAAATAACAGGATTTGCCTGTCACCCAGAGGAAATCAGTGTGTGTATATTCATACTTCGGTGCAAAACTTGCGTCGATCACATTTATTTAAAACTTTTTCCAGCCCAGCTGTAGTCAGTTTGATGTTCGGTTCCTTTCATCAGGAAGCAGATGCACCATTGGCAGAATCCTGAACTTTTCACAGCCTCATGAAGCTCAATATTAAGTTTAAAAAAAGAAGAAAAAAAAAGGGAAAAAATGCTAGACCTTCACCTGGGTTTTCTCCTGTTACGTTATTCATCAAACAGAGACAACTGCTTAGACGCAAGATAAATTGATTCACTCAAGACCTCGTATTCGCCTCCACTCCAGACCTGGACCAAGTCATGATTTACCTATTGACATTTCTATGTCCTGCCCATTCCTGTGGCTTCTGAGCATTTGAAAATGCAGGTTGTCCTGCTCTCAACCATTGTACATGGCTTGTGGGGAATAAGAGAGCAGGAGGCTTCTCAACACAACATTGGTCAAGTCTAGGGTCCAAAGTCAGCAGCCATCAAGCATTTGTGTAGGCTGCTTTGAAGGAACATTTGAAGGCTTTTCTTACAGCCCGGCTAGGGCAGAGGGTTTGCAAAGATGTCAAGATGCTTTTGTCAGGAAGCAAGCCGCTCAAAGAAGGAAAGGCGGATGAAGCAGTTTGGGAGGAATGACTGGATTGTGAGGAACAAGGGAGGAAGGTCACTTCTTCCTATCTTCCTGGGATTGGCAGCAGGGCAAGGAGAGCCC
The DNA here is from genome assembly GCF_000455745.1 of Alligator sinensis. Classification (NCBI taxonomy): domain Eukaryota; kingdom Metazoa; phylum Chordata; order Crocodylia; family Alligatoridae; genus Alligator; species Alligator sinensis. Next base: position 790,755 of record NW_005842257.1, on the reverse strand, counting down.
ACCCCCGTATACAATGGAGTTGCAAGTGGAGACGTCCTGGAATGTCCTGCCTGGTTTTCCCCTTCCTCTGGGTATTTCCATGGAGAGATGCAACTTGGCTGGTAACATGAAAGCTGGATCATCTCTTGCAGAGGTAGGCCTCTCCCCTGAGCAGGGCAGAGCCTCCCTGCCCCTGTGGCTTCATGCTAGCACGTGCTAAGCAATGCTTCCTTCTCAGCACAACACGGTTCCCAAGATTTCCCTGCCAGGATCTGTTGAAGGTGGAATTTTGTAATTACCTAAGGGGGCTTCACCCAAACCCATGTGAGTCCACGAGGTTTTTCTCATGAAGCTAGGAAGTTATTTACCATACCCATTCCCCATCTCTGCCAACCCTTGGGAGCTAGGCCCTGGCAGGAGGGAGGGCCAACTCCACTGTCAAGGGGAAAAAGAAATAGTACAGTAGAGTCAACCTCCCTCTCCTATGTCCCCCTAGATGGGACACGATTGATCCGGGCCCCCTCTCCCCCTTGTCGGAGCAGAGGGTTGTGATGGCACATTTTGACACCGGGCTCTGAATGATATGAAATGATATGATTTTGAAACCCAGCAAGGCAGGACATAAGGGAGCAAATGAGAGAAGTAGGCTATTCTGTGAATTAAATGCTGCTGAGAAGTGCAGCATGATGAGACTTGGAGCCTAGATTCTTGACCAGAACGAATCTCCCGGATGAGTCCGTGTGCGTGCGCGCAAACGCACGCACAAACACACAGCAAGCCAGCCTCTGAAAGGTGACAGTGACAAAGTATCTGTGAGTGAATCTGGGAAAGCAAGGCTCAGAGGGATCAAGTGTAAGAGGTTTTGCATCACACTAGAGATAGAGATGGGAAAATGAGAAATTTGAGCTTTCTATTATAATCGACATAAGGAATTGCAGGGCAGCAAAAGGCCACGCAGCCAAACAAAGCTGTTCCCTTTAAGTTTATTTCAGATGTCTCATGGCTTTGTCACTGCGTCCTTCAAGACTCTTTCTCTGTAATTGCATGTGGCAGCCTCTTTAGAATTGGATGCTGAGCCTCCTCTTCTCACCCCAAAGCCCAGGGGATGCGAGAGGGCACTTCAGCAAATATTTCCTTGTAAAGCCGCTCCGTTCCAGACCCTTGGAGCAGCACAGAAACTGCCCTTGGGCTTGGGACCAGCACTCCATCAAGTCCCATTAGTAACCAGTCCCAGACGATTCAGGAGAAGGTCCAAAGATCCCATTGTGACGTAGAGCATTTATGGAGCCTTGTATTACAGTAGTTTTGTATTTGCACAATGGAATGGCAAGTGCCGCGATCTCAACTGGAGCTGGGCGCCACGCAGATATATGGTTAAAAAGTCTCGGCCACAAAGAACTTAACATTCAAATATAGGACAGTTATAGGACCCAAGGAAGTTAGTGCCTGCTTTAAGTCTTGAAGCACAAAGGCTTATTGTATTTTATCCAAAGTAGCGTTACAGTGGATATTCTTATTAGCCACACAAGTGTCTGATCCATTGAAAAATAAAGTCTTCCAAGCTTCAGAAAAGGGGTTGGTGTTTCTAGAGCTATGGAGGCAGCTGGAGAGAAAAGGTAGGTCTATTGGTTTTCTAGTAACGAGAAGGTTTTCTCCTTTCAAAACAAGCAGAAAAGTAAAAACCCATTGGAGTCAAGGTTCGCTCTTACTGCAGGGTCTTCCACCTAGTGCAAACTGGATCTGAGGCAAAGATTAAACACGTCTGTATAACGCAAGCTGTAGAATAACTTTCTGAGACCTGGAAATGGCGACCGTATGTGCTAAACCGTACTCCACGTTCTGTACAATATACCCTTAAAAGCTGTATGACAATAAGGGCTCGTTTCCAATGCTGTGCCTTAAAATATCTCCCTGCTTTCCAGCCATCTTTATTGCTCTAAACCTTCGAGAGGTTAAATCTGCCTCTGTCCAAAGAAATGAAACCTCTCTCGTCTTGCATGTTCTCTGCCTCACCGTGTGTTTCTACTTCCCATGGCCACTTGCTTCTAGTAATAGCCCTTTTCCTTCCCCAGCTCTGTTCTGTGGGTTGTTGGTGACACAGTTCACAAACTAAATGGCACTCGGTGTCCTGCCTTTGACTTTCTGCATTCTTACCCAGAGCGACACCGTCTTGACATGATCGGGAGCATCGTTTGAAGCATATTAAGAGCTGTGTGGTGTTAACACTCCTGCCGTTGCAATATCCTTGGCTGTGGGGGACCCTGTCTAGTAAAAACAGGCAACAGGAGGAGGGAACAGGAGGGATCCATGCTGTATCTCAACACAAAAATAGCAGCGATATTATTGAGCTTCCAAAAGCTCGTTTTCTCTCTCCCTTCCATCAACAAGTGCCGAGCAAAAGGTAGGATGTGCAGCAACAGCAAACAGAGCTGGGCTGCGTCCTGGAAAGCCACTTTGCCTTGAATGCAGATGGGTTCAAATTTTGGGAGAGGAGAAAGAGACAAAATACTGATTCCTCTGTTAGCTTCAGAAATAAGGCTGAAGAGCTCAGCTGTTCTGTAGGCACCTGTGAAGCACTCGGCTCTTGTGAACCAGAGAAGCCACCAGGAACGACGGGAAGCTGGTAGGTACCGGCCCTTTGGAAAGGTTGGCCCAGCAGGCTGGTATGTTAATTCCTTCGAAGGGAGTGAGAGGTCCCTCTTCTCTACAGCTGAGAGGAGGGCATGCTTTTCAGACCTCCGCCGTGCTCCCTTGCAGAGTTGTACTCATCCAACCCTACCGAGGTCTCCAATATACCCAAGGAGCCACTCCACCTCCCATCAATGAAAAAAGCCAGTGTTTCTCCAAAGAAGCCAAGCTTGTTGCAAAGCTAAGATAATTTTCCTACTCCTTAGAAAACCGTTCTTTCCTAACCTGGCTGCCCACTGATTTCTCTCCTCTATACGTCCAGCCAGAGTCCGTGTGTGTGAGCTCTCCGCTAAACTGTAAACCCATTAGTACCAGCAGCTTCCCCTACCAGGATCCCAAATGTTTTCCCATTACTTACGAACACTCTTCCTGGTGCCCTCTTAATTTGTAATCTGAATACACATCTGCAAAGCACAGTGTAAATGATGCAATAAATTGGTTTACGTTTAATTTTCCATCGCTATCATCTATAGCCCAGTCGCGATGTTTGACATTGCACACCTCCAAAGCTTGTCCACCGGACATCTGGCAATCCGTTCTTAAATCTGCTTCAGAGAATATTTACGGCAGGAAGGGAATCGTCCCAGACATAACGAATGCCACCTGCAACAGACTGAAGCTTTTCTTTATTACCTCGATGCGTACAAGACTGGCACTTTCAGGCCTCTGTCCAGAATTCGTAATGCTCCTTCATCAAACAGAAAACACAGAGAACGGCATGCTAAAACCCAGGCCGTTCAGTTCTGCACGTGGATGGTTTATCCTGAGGACTTCAGTCTTATTCATTTCCTTCACATTATCCGTCTATTGATTGTTCTGCTGTCCTCTGGATTACACCCTTCGTGGAAATCACTGTTTGCAAAGCTAGTGCTAGTTCAGGTGCTGTGTCTACTGAAGTCAGTCTGTTCTGGCATGACAATGGTGACCGTTTTTTTACCCAGGGAGTTCCCAGATCTACTTACTCTTCCAAGCTTGCCCTTTGAAAATGGTTTGCTTTCTTTGCCAGGACTGCGACTCCCACGTACGATCCGTTTTAATTTGTCATGGGTAAATGCGAGGTCTTCAAGTGGTTTGTTAGAACGCCATGCGAGCCGCTAGCCCCGTCTTTCCCAGATCCCGTGTAGATCTGAAAGCAAGACAGCAGGAGAAGGGAAGTCCTTGTTTGCAGCTGCATGGTGGTACTTTCATGTGCAGTCCCCTTTGTTCAGCTATCTGTTGCTTGTGCAACAGAACTGCCCTCATGCTGTGTGTGAGCCTCTTGTAAAACGGGCCTGCAGAGCGGGTAGTTCAGAACGAGTATGTGTTGCCTTCGCAGCCTTCAGTACCAGCTGTATGGCACCATTGAAGCTTTTTCCCCCCTAGTCTTGAGCTTGATACAAAGAGCAGGTGGCTGACAATTAAACTGAATCTCAGCAGCTCATCAGCAGTAGCTACTTCCAGTAGTTTGCAGTGAAACCATAAGGTCCCTTCCAGCCCTCCAACTCCATGAAAACTCCCATTCCCGATCATGGCAGAGGCTCAGGATTGCTGCATTGACAGGAAGCAATCCCAGTCTCTTTGCTCTGCTTCCTCACAAGGTTTCTTAGGCTTCGCAGAGCTTCTGTCTTTCTATAAAATTGGCAATAAGCTTGTTGTTTCTTCTTTAAACTTAATGGGTTTCATTCTCAGCTACTCCTTCCAACCCATTATTTCATGCTGCATATTAACTAGAATTATTAATATTCTGCTGGCCAGCAATAGGCCTAACCTTTCCCAGCTGACTTTAAATACCTACTATAATGCAGTTTTCACTGGATGGACAATGAACACTTCTTGAAAGCTATCTTTTTAATGCGTCACCAGTCTGGCATTTATGATCATAGCTGTAAAGGGCTCAGTCTCAAATTCATGTCAACCTCTTAACTCAATTGAAGTGGATCAGACTTGCTCCTTTCTACACCTGCTGATGACTCGGTGCCCTAATGACATCAAGACCGTTTTCTAAAGACAGCAACTTCAGCCACCATTCACTAGCCCTGACAAAACCACTAGCACAGGTTAGCTTGGGGAATTTTCAAACCAGCACAAGTGAAACGATGTGAATAAATAGGAGGCATTTTTGGTGACATGAAAGAGCTTCAAGGCTAGGCTTAACTATGCATATTCTCAGAGTAGATATTTAGCTTGGCCTCAACAGGTCTTTATTTTTGCTTCAGAAAGAGTTGTTGGCATGAAAGCTAAGACCGTTGTTGAAAAAGCTAGTCTTCAAAATCTCAGCTGAATAGGTGGTGTTGAACATACTTTCTTCTTTCCTGCACAGTGCTCTGGGAATCTGCTGATCTGACTATTTCTAGAACTGAAGAAATATCTAAAACCAGGGGAAATTCTAGCCTGGTGCAAGGCGTATCTCATTAGTATTGTGAAAAGCCCATTCCTGTATAATATACCCTATCAATGGGTTTGCCTAGACATCCCCTTGTCTGGTACTGAATTACCCAAATCTAACTCAAACAGTTATTAAGTCTGACAAGCAACATTTCTGTTCATAATGCCCTAAGGGCTACATTTCCAAGGAGAAGCCTTTGTACAGACTCATTGCTAGTCTGACCGCACCTGTGAAATTTACTTTGTGAAATGAATTATTTCCCATCCTTTCCTATTGCCAGGATTCTTCTTCAGTGCTTTTGGGTGCTGTGTGTCAGCGTTTGCTATTGAGGGCTGGCTGAAAATGTTATATTGTTTCTGGTGAGAATCTAGGTTTTGGGTTAAATGAAAACTTTCCCAGAAAATACGTGTTTTTCAAGAAAACATTGAAATTGAAAAACTTAAACCTCATATTTTTTGTTCAAAAATGTTAAGTAGTCTGATGTTCAAATTGAGAAAATCAAGGCATTTTTTTCAACCACAAAGTTTTCTGAGGCTCTGTATTTAATAAGCAATCACCATTTTCCAATGAATATTTCAGTGAAAAAGTTTTTGTTGGAATTTTCTTCCTGCCAGTGCTCACTCTCAGCTTCCAACTGGTTCTGCTCTTTATCTGTAAACCAGACAGACAAAACCAAACACCGACTAGGGCTATGCGAAGCGGGCCCTATTCGATTCAGATCCAGCCCGAATTGGGGACAGTGCTTTGATTCGTTGATTCGGATCACTGTCCCTGATTCGATTTGGGCAAATCCAAATCTGAAGATTTGATGCTGATTCAGAGAATCAGCAATTCGGCCATAGATGCAGCTTTAGATGTTTTTTCTGCATATCTCGAGGGTACCAGGCACGGCTCGTGAATGCTGCGATGCTGGGGTGCATGGAGCGTCTCACAGGCACACAGGGCGGGGGCCCATGTGCTCAGTGGCAAACCCGGAAGTGGACTGGAAGTACTTCCAGTCCACTTCCGGGTCTGCCAGAGAGTGCACTGGGGACCCTCCCATGCCCCCCGGGCTCAGTGATCAGCCACAGGGGGTCCCCAGGTGCCCCCCCCCAGACCCAGGAGGCAACAGTGGCGGAGCTGGAGGGACGTAGGGGGGCCCCCCGCGCTCTCCCTGGCAGACCTGGAAGCAGACTGGAAGCGCTTCCGGTCCACTTACAGGCCTGCTGCCAAGCGCCAAGTGCTTCTGTGGGACACTGCGTGTGCCCCCCCCATCACAGTGTTCACAAGCTGCCTACTACATAGAGGCATGTAGAACAAACATTTAAATCTGTGTCTGAATCGCCGAATCTTTCCAAATCTCTCCAAATCGATTCGGACAGTTCCAATTCGATTCGGAGATATTAAAGGGTCCTCTGATTCAATTCGGAGATTCGGCCACCGAATTGAGCCGAACCTCTACCAAATCGAACCAGGGACCAAAGCTTCACACAGCCCTAATACCTACCTGTTCAATTAAAACCGTGTGCATTAGATATGCGTTATTCTCCCTGTCATAAATGTATATGTGTTGACCTATAAATACACTTGCATACATAAAATAATGGTAAGTTATGCTTTACTAAGCACACTTGCTGTTTTTACTGTAACGATGCAGACTCCAGACTCCTATCTACGTGCCATTGAAGGCTAAAAGCTGGACTGAGCTGTTACTCTAAGTCCTGGGAAAAGAGGTGGCAAACAACTGAACCACGGTAGGAGGATCTCCCAGGTTTTGGTTCCTCTTCACCCACGAGAGGGGCTGTTTTCGGCCATAGTGGCTGGCAGTCTTCTCAGTCGTCTCTTGATGAAAAGTCAGTGCCGCTGAAACTTGGCTGGATGCCTGCGATTATAAACTAATTGAAAAGCTTTAAAAATGCATCACTTTTATATTACTTCTCTGTTTAATCTTTTCTGTCCCCTAATTAACTCCCTTTAGCATTTTTTTCTTCAGTCTGGTTTGCATACTACTTTACTTTGTATTAGATGATGTCAGTGAAACCAAGTGTCTTATCAAAATCTGCCACACCTGGCAGTATTTAGTGACCCTCCCAAATGGGCCATATGCGTTGTTACCTATGCTGCTATCCTCACAAGGTGGGCACTGCCAGCTTTCCCAGCGGTTCGAGCATTTACCCCCCTCAACAAGGATTATACCCAAGAAGGAGGTTACGATGAGCAACCGTGGATGTTGGCTCGCAGCTGGCAGTGTTTGTGGCTGAACAGGGCAGTAAGCCCGAGTAATTGGATATAGGTTGTGCCAGTCTGTCCATCTGTGGTATTCTCATATCTCCTGTTCCCTTTACAAAAAATCCAGCACTATTGATTTCTTAAGAATTTCTCAGAAAACAGGAAGAAAACAGGCTCCTCATCTCTTGGCCAGCTCCTGGCCATTTCTGGCTCCACTACAAAGGTATTATTATTCAGATTATGGTAGCAATTAGGAAAGTCAAGTCAATGATCAGAGCCTGATTTGTGCCTAGCATTGTCCAGACAAGTAGCAGAAACACATGCCAGTTCCTGGAGAGTTTACAGTCCAGGTGAATTCCCCTCTGAGCAAATAAATCGTCTGTGCACTCACAGCCCACCCTCACTCAACCCTACTTCTCTTACCTCATCTTATTCTATCCTCCTACTTACTCGCTTTCTCTTCTGCCTGGTTTCCAAGCCTCTGACACCACTTTCAGTCATGAATGACTGCACTTGAGACGATGAAAATACATTGGTTTAATACCAGGGTGCGAGAGGGCACTCAAAGCCCACTGTTTCTTTGCACCTACTGCCAGCTTCCCTTATGTACTGAGTGATGGGCACAGCTAACTCGTCTCTTCCAAGTCCAACCTCAAGGCCTAGCTTTTGTAATTGTCTGTCTCCTGACTCACACTCCTACTTCTTCCTTGCCCATTCTCCCTCTTCCTCCTCATTTATTTATTTGTTTTATTTTCCAGGACCAACTACAGATCCCAATGGAGGCAAGAAAGGCCTCGTTGTATCAGGTGGTCTCAAGAGAGATGTCTCCCTGAGGAACGTTCGATCTATGCAAACCAGACAGACAAAGCAATGGAGAGGAAAGAGTCCTAGAGGTGCAATGACTTGCCCAAGGTCATGCCAGCAGGTCAGTAGCAGAACTGGGAATAGAGCTTGCGTTTCCCATGCACCAGAAAAGAGCCCTTGTTCATTGGGCTGTGCCAAGGTGCCATCCTGATGCTACAGCAAGTTTCTCCCTGGATTACGTGTTATAACCTGTCATTTACATGTCACGTTTCCTTTTGTATCCTGCAACCTATAGGAAGTGCTACAAAGACAGATGAGTAGACCACTAAATTACCCAATCCTGTGCTCTGCCTTAGCCCTAAACATTCACAGCTGGGCAATGTTTTCATGTTGGAGTCATGGGTGCTTTGGGAGCTTTGTCCAGGTAGGGACTTCAGGATGGCCCCTTACTAAATAGAAATCATTATTTCCCCTTGTCCCTAAAACTGAGCTACCTGCTAACACCATAGGATGCATCAGATCAATTTCTTCTAATACCTTCAGTAGTTGGCTGGGATGATGTAGTTGGGGCTGGTCCTGCTTGGAGCAGGGGTTGGACCAGATGTGTCATCCTGAGGTCCCTTCAACCCTCAAGGTCTATGAGTCTAATTGTTCAGGGTGCCTCAACTCCCGCTAACCAAAGCCTGCCCACCGGGGTTCTGCAGATGGGGTTATTTTCATGATGCGTGTGATTTCCATCATTGGTTTTTTTACTCGTCCCACTTGCCCCGTTTGGTAGAAAAGCCGAGACTGGCCATTTGTTTAGCTTGCCCCTGTGAAAACTGAGCAAGAGATTTAGGAAAACAACATCTAAAGACCTCTGTCTGTCAAATGTCAGTAGTCCAGTGTAAAAGGCTTAACGCTGTAGTTATAGGATCCAGCAATTAAAACAGTTGATGCAAGTACTTTTATTGAAGCATATATTACCATTTGGTCCAATTATTCTGCCATTAAACATTAAGAATAATTGAACCAAATGGTGCCCAATAGAAAGAATACATCTGCTCAGATGAATTCCTGCCAAAAGCAATGGGAATTTTTAGTACAAGCGTTTTCTCAACCAAGATAACAGTATTTCTCTCTCTAGCTGATAGAGTTGGGCTTTTGAACCTTGTTTATGATGCACAAATTGGATAATTTGTTACCGGTTCAAATGGTCTATCATAAAGAGGCAGTGTAAATACTCCTCCATTAGGAAAATATCGATAGCTTCATCAATTATTGACTATGTAGAATGTATATAGGTATAATTAATAGCACAAACGATCAAAGAAAGCATATAGAGAAACTACTTATTTGCCAGCAAAAATAGCACAGAGAGGGCAGGAGGTATTTTCAGAAACTTGAGAATCAAACCCATTTTTATTTCACAATATTGTTGTTTATCTCGAGATGAAAAAGTGAAAACCTGGCATCAAATTATAGGAAGGAGCATAACGTAACCGAGAGTGTCTAAAATAAAAAGGTGGGTATGCTTCACCAAATGTCTGCAAAATGAACCTGATCTCTGGGTATTTTTTATTTATTTTAAAAGCAAATGAATATATCACATAGAGCAAATATATTGTTTATTATGCTAGTGGAGGATCTCTGAAGTGTACTTCTAGCAGCTAAGACATAGAAATGATCCTTAGACTACCTCTGACCCGAGTACATTTTAAAGCCTGTTTCAGGAGGCATAACCTTTCGATGAACATAAACATTTTGAAGAAACGGTGCCCTGTTGGCATCACCTTCTAAACTCCTAGCAAGAGCAGCTTGTAAATATTTCTAAATATACCGATGACTTGTTAAAAGCACAACAGTCTCTTAAATATTCAGTAGCTGCTAATGATAAATGGAAATGAGTGACTGCTTTTTTTTCCTTCGGTCCTGAGTGAAATTGGAAAGCGAAGATTCCTTGTGTAGCCTTTGGGTAAAAATGTGAAGTGTTAATAACTTGTGCTTTGCTGTAATGCATGCAGGGAAAATAACAGGACTTGGGGACCTGTAGTCTGTAGGCTTGGCACAAGTTAAAGCCGTAAGCCTAAACAGACCCTTGACAGAGGTAGAAAAGAGGCAAGCGACCTCAAGTTTCAAGACCACCGGAGTAAGGAATAGGCAATTTCGAAGCTCACTAAGTCAGTTGACTTGTGTCGAGCGAGAGACCACAGAGGCAAGTTCTGCGTATTTTCGGTAGCCTTCGGGGCGTAAAGGAATTAAGTATTGCAAAAATAACCCACAAGTAATTGCTGCAAATGTTAATGAGGGTGAAGTAACATAATTAACTTATGAAAAGTAGAAACTGCGAAATAAATGGGGTACAGGATTGAGCGAGTAATGTGAATGGTAGGTGCTTTGTAGTGCTTTCCTGTCCTTTGCCGTTGGATTTGGATTGTTGGTAGAGCTATGTTATTATATCAGTCCACCTCGTCTGCGTGGCTCAGGGGCACTCAATCCAACCGTAATATCTACTGTAGCTGCCGAGAGGCGAACCCTGTCCCGTAACCATATGTTAAATAACGCTGATGAATATTGATAGTCCAAATTACAAATTAGGTTACATTTTTCATCCATTTTTCTTGGGCAGGCTTCCTGGCATCTCTCATACCTCTGGGTAATGCTGCCCAGACTTGGAAGCTAGATTAAAAATATACACATTTGCTTAGACACATAAAAAAGAAATCTGCGAGACAGCTGCTGGTTGCAGACCGTTAAGAGCCTCCTTGTACACTGCTCATAGACGGTCCATTTTTTTTTAGTTCACATTTATAAATGAAATGTTCCTGACACTGGAATTGTTTCTAACTCTAATGCTGAGTGAAAAAATGAGAGGTTGATAGCTATTTATTTAGTCATTGATTCATAGAACATCAAAGCCAAGAGGTCTTTGCTTCATTTATAAATTTGAACAAAAAAATGAAGAAGATAATAAAGCTCTCACAATGACAAAGCTTTCCAACATCCCATAAAGAACAGACCAATGCACCCGGAGAAACTGAAAAGGGAAAGATATGTATCCTTCCCTAGAGCTGATTGGAAAATTAATTAAGAAATGTCAAAGAAAATCTTTGTTGGAAATATTGTGGACCTAAATACCTGGTTTTCACCTGGGAAGTTTTGAACTTAGACAAAAGAAACAGTTTCATTTCAAATTGATTGTTTTGGATTAACTTCTTGTTTCTGCGCCTTTAAGAAAAATAAGTAATGAAATGACGCTTGAACCTGAAACATATTTTTACTTCGTTTCAAACTGTTGATTCAAATTAAAAAAAAAAAACTTCCCTGTGGCCAAACCATTGTTTTCCTTTAGGATGTGGTTGGTTTTGATGGACATTTTTCTCTTTTTCTTAGCACCTTGGAAAAATGAAACCTCATATATCGAAGAAAAGTAGGAGATGTTCAATTGAAGGTGTTGAGGATGGTAAGTGGGGCTGAGAGAGAGTTGATGGGATGTAGAAAAACTTGGATTCTCTTCTTGCCTTTGACCATGGTTGGGGTAATGACACTGAATCCCTTTGTGCGAGAAGCAATATATAGGAGCTGGTCGTAGCAGTAGCATTTATTACTTTGTGAATAAATGCTGTTGTTCAGTTGGGTTTGCCCATGAGTTTAAAATGTTTTCCCTGGCTGTACCTATTTCTTTGAAGATTTTGGATGCCTGAAATACTTTCGGTTTGTTGAACATTTGATGTTCCTTGTCAACTGCCAAGAAGGGCAGGCAGGTTAAGTGAAATAGTTATTTACTGCCCAGTATTTTCACACTTGCAAGTTTTCCCAGAGCAACCAATGGTTCGCCTCAAAACTCCAAAATGTATTTTCCTTGGTCCATTTCTGACTAATCAGACTAAATCACTCTGTGTATGATAGTGATGTGCAATGCGCCCGGGCTTTTCAGGAGAAAGCACTCTTTCGGAGCAGATTATTATAGTAGCAGAGCATGTAATATATACTAATGTTATGAAGCATTTCGATCTGCAGTGCACCTTTGCCAATAGAAATTCTGCCATTGGTATTCTTTGTACAGACTGTATGGTTTGTAAAGGTAAAGAAAGCCTTAAACTGTAATTTAGCCTTAAACAAAATGGAAGAGGGCATTTGTGAACATGAAGTGCTTTGCCTGCTATCTGAATGCACCTGTTCATGTGCTACAGTGGCCCCATTAGGAAAGTTACAGCCATTGCCTAAACTTATATTTATTCATTTTAAAGGGCCTTGAGATCCTTAGCTGAAATGTAAATCCTAATCTAAGATTTTGTCACCCATGTTACTGTGAGGCCAGAGAATAGGTTCATTTTATTTAGCTGATGCTCCTTTTTTCAAGCGCTTTGTAGGAAACTTTCTATGACAGCTGGGCCTCGTTCTTAGTAATAGCATTTATTATTTTGCTAACAGGTACCACTGTTAGTTCTTCCTTTTCTTGCAGATGACCTCAGAAAGTCGACTCCTCCAACCATTTAAGAGTAGATCCATCAATATAACTGCAGTCTTTCAGACTGTTTGCCCCCTCTGATGGACCATATAGAGGACAGTCAGCATATGCTGGGCTGTCTGATCTCCTTTGCCACAGGACCACGATGGTGAGTTTGTAAGGCCCATTTTATGTTTGATTTTATTGAAGGCTCCATAGCCTGATCGCAGCCGATTCAGGTTTACCCATGCCTTAATAGAATAGAGAATACATGTGGTATTTAATGTTTTGTTATTTATATGTTGTTTAATGTTTTGTATGTAATCTATAGCCTTGGGGGTTTTTAAGACTCAACTAGACAAAGCCTTGGCTGGGATGATGTAGCTGGGGCTGGTCCTGCTTTGAGCAGGGGGTTGGACTAGATGTGACCTCCTGAGTCCCTTCCAAACCCTCATTTTTAGTGATTCTATAGTTAATATTTAATGTTCTGGATATCTTCACTTCATCAAATCGAAAGTATTCATTACTCTTAGAACGAAATGCTTTGATAGTCCCAAATCAAAACATTTTTTGAAGGTTTGAAATTTCAGTTTAGCCTTCTGATGTGGAATGAAAATAAATTTTAAAATATAGGAATATCCCATGAGAGAGAGATTCCATTCACTGATCATTTCTACACCCAAACGAAGGATACTACTCACTTACTTTGAGCTCAGAGTTTGTGGGAGTAGGAGATTTTCTGTCTCTGTGCCTAAGGTTCCCATTGGGAAAATAAACCCTCACTGGGGCATTTGTGAGCCCAAGCTCACTTGCATTTGGCAGGTATTCAACTAGACCGTGCTGACTGTATAGGGTGCAGGACAGAATACTACAACATTTCCATCAGCTGACTATAACCTGTTTAAGCACGAGTCATCCCACTGAGGTCAGTGCAGCTCATTGCATATTTAAAGTGAACACGTGTTCATTGCTTTGCTGGAGTGGAGACCAGCAGAATTCACAATTATTCCCAGCTAAACCAGGGGTGCACACAATCTAAGCATATTCATTTAATTATTGCAAGCAAGCATTTGTGGATAATGTTTTACAGTATTCTATAACGACCTATGTCCGTAAACTGAATTATTCCATATATCTGTCATTAATTCTGTGGGTAAAATTCTCCTGAGGTCCTGGTTTTAGTTATGGGAAGCTTACTGGTAATTCTTTGGGTTCTCCCATCCCTAATGGGATATGAAGATATATACTTGATCTACTCAAGTACTAATCAAGGGTTGAATGGCTCTCAATATAATTCCTGCTCACTTCAGACTGAGAATATATCAACGACAGAGCAAAATGGCGTTTCTCAGCAATGTGTCATAATGATTGGTTATATTGGCATCAGAATTTTGCAAGAAATACAGGAAGTTCAATTCTATTGTCGGGAGTGCTGGCTCACTGGGAAACATTTGTAACTAAAACTGTTGTTCATTTGCAGAATCTGTAAGAAGAATGAGGCCTTGACTGGAAATATGCTGAAAAGCTGCTGTAATAAATTTGACATAATATTCATGACATGGATGGATAGCTCATTGTTCACAAGGGCTGGTAAATAAAACCGGTGGCGTGGACCTAGAATTACAAGGGGGAAGAAACATTGTTCTACAAGGCATGCTTCAAATAGGAAACCAACTTTGAAACAGCCGTATATTTTATTTGTGCTTAAACTGAATACTAACAAAGGCTTGCTGAAAAAAGTTATTGTTCTTTGGAAAACACATTTGGTCGCTGTTTCACGTGAACTTCTAAGAAAGTTTCTAACTTAGAAACAAAAGCACAAGCCTACTCTCTTTACTGATGTGCAGTGTCCTAAATATTCGTTTGAAGAGTGTTTAAGCAAGAAGTATAGAAAACCCAGTGCTTGTAACAACGGGACGTATGAAGTAGAGCGTTGTAGCAGATGGGCAGGATGGTTTTGTTGCTGTTGGGGCTGTTTTCGTGGTTCTGCCAGCAGATGCCTTCCTGACGTGGGTCATGCCCTACATTTTCATTAGTGACTACTTTAGGTGCCTTGCCACTTGGGTGCCCAACTTGAGACATCTTAAAGTAACCTGATGTTCAAAGGGCAGGTGCTGACACTTGTCTGAAAATGGGGTGGCCCTAAAGATGTCTGTCTTCTGCTAAACCATAGGCCCTCTGAGAAAGGGATTCTGTCTTTCTCTGTGTGTGCATAATGTGTGGCACGAAGGGGCCCAGGTCATGGTTGGATGCTACTTCATTAAAAAAATGCAGGAAAGGCTGAAAGAGAGAGTTTGTCGATGGGAATTGCACCCATCTGAAAGAGGTGAGAAGTCGAGTTGTTGAATTTTGGACCATTACTGTATAACATTGGAGTGCTTTCTTGTGAGAGAGCGCACTGGGGGTCTCCACCACATGTTGTGGCGCACACAACGTGCGCTCTGTGCGCTCCTAGACTCTAGCTCGTCGTCTGAAATGCAACGCGGTAATTATGGAGGTACGTAAAGCCAGATTGTGTTCTCTCCCGTCCTGTTATAAAATACAAATGGCAAATTATTTTTCAGGTGACGTAGTTTGGTAGACAAGCATCTGCCCTTAATCTCTTTCTGTTAACTCAGGATGACTCTTCTACTTCATAGTAGAGGAGTGTAAGCTAGGCACAAGCTCTTTGTGTCTCCCCTGCTGAGCTTGCTGTACTGGCTTATGCAGCGCTTCAGCTCTGATTGAACTTGACTTGCGGCAAAACGAGGTGGTGGAAAATGTGTTTCCTGTCTCTCTGCTGGGCCCAGGGAACCAGCATGCTGTCCTGAAGATGAGGTACCGATACCTCTCCTAGGCTCTTCTTGTAGCCAGGGGTGGGTGAGCTACAGAATCGTCTCCCGTTTCCCCTCACCTGTGCTGCAGGAAGGGGGAAACGCTCTCTCTCTCAACTGCTAATTGCTCACATACACCAGAAGGCGCTTTCAAGACTCAGGTTGGCAAGCCTCATGTCTCCGGTGTGCACAGAGACCTTATCAAAGCTGACTCCGTGCACCAGAGCTGCTGCTGTGCACCACATCGGCATTGCCTCCTGTGTCAAGTACTCCAGTAGACTGTGTGCTAGGTGCTCCCATAATACCGGCTGCGTAGCACTTCGAGCAGGCCATAATCTTCAGGGAGATGTGTCTGTGAATGCCATTGTAGGAACTGTGTCCAGTTTGTGCTTAAAGTTTAGGGGTTTTTTGGTTCATAGAGGGTGTTTTTCCCTTTGTTATTCTTTTTTGTGGAATTAGGAACAAACCAGTGATAAGATGCAGCCTGCTTTCTTCTCTGGTCACCCTGACTGCCTTTATCTTAACTCTTCCTGCAGTAACTCACTGTTCTTCCCAGTTTGCACAGAGATGGCCATCACGAAAGGTCCTTTCTTCCTTCTTCCTATGCAGTCCTAGGCATGGGCACCCTTTGCTGACTGTGCTTCTTGGAAGAGAGAGTTTGCCATGGCTGCAAGCCAGTCGGACCTGTAGGTCTTCATTCCCCTGGTCTTGTTTGAACCGGCATTGGAAGTCAGCCTACATACCAAAAGCACCGTTTGCTGAACCAGTACAAGCTACTGGTAACCCCTTTGCTGAGGTGGTGGGGACGTGCAGTCCCTAAGAATGATTTGGAAAGCCCATCCCAATCTCCCCGTCCCTGATGCAGCTGCTGGCTTTATGAGTTTTTAATGAGAAGAAACACTGTCCAGGCTCATACTAAATGCTGTGGCTACCCTGCCTGACTCTTTCTGAAGGATGTGGGTTATAAAAAGCAATCAGTTGGCTTGGTCTCTCCTTTAGACTCCTCCGCATCTTGCAATGTTTACTTTGAGAGAGAGCAATTAAAGCAGGAAATACTAATTAACCCTTCAATCTTCCATCTCACGCATTCGTATGGGGCTGACCCCATTTGGCTGGGGGGCAGGCGAGTGAAAGCCATCTCACAGGGACAGAAGCAGTCGATTTTGCCACAGGATTTCGGAGTTGCCCCCATGAAATCTGTGCCGTGGCTGCAGGATTTGGTCTCGTGGTGTGCAGCGCACAGGACTGCGGATAAGCGCCGGCAACCAACCTCACCTGGTGTGTTGGGTAAGTCACTCTTGGACATCTGACAGCAGGGCCTCACGTACAAAAATATTCCCTGCACTCCACAGCAAACCTGCCAGCCTGTTTCCTCTCACCTCATTGTATTTGACACACATGTTGATGAGGGGCTAAGGGGCTCTGAAACATTCATCAGCCTGGATAGAGCATTATTAATATTCCAGACCTGTGGCACTGTGCCGCTTTGACACCGAGTAAAATGAAGCAGTAAAAAAGAAGCTTGTTTTTTCCTGTTTATTTCTACATTTGGGGATTCAGGGTGAAAAGCAGTTTTTCAGCTCCCAGCAAAATATCATGGAAATAGCCAGGCAACAGGCTTTTGTGTGGGTTTGCTTTGGATATTATGACCATTCGTTTACCTCTGTCAAGAGGTGAAGCTCATATTGTCTCTGAATCAAGCCCTCACATCATCCGCTCTTACTCCTGGGTTGTAAGGGTGTTCTCATTTGTTCTGTCGCTGGTGCCTAAGCTGAGCGTGCCTCGAAAAAAGCCAGCGCGCAGCGGTGGGTGAAGGTTGTTTGTGATGGGATCCAAGTGAGATCTACTAGGAACGACTGTTAGATACTCCCGTGGCAGGAGGGAGGAGGTGAATAGCAATGGCCTGTCTGCCTTACGTCCAGCCGCTCTGCAGGACCTTGTACTGTGGACACTGCTTTTGGAAATCTCACCCTCCACTCAGCTCACCCTCGACTTTCCTTTGGCTCCAAGGGGTCTCCAATCAGGGCTGAGGTAGGCACCGACCATCACCGTTTGATCCCATCTGATGCCCCTGACGGCTATGGAGCAGGTGTTTGCAATTAGAATATAAACCAAAGGAAATTACTTTGGCCATAATTCCCCTGTGTTTCCTTGCATCCCCAAATCCCACCAAATTCCCTTCATGCTATTTGCAGTGCAGGCCTCTGCCCAGCCTTGTAAAACACCCTCTAGATGGAAAATCAAGAACCCGTGGGTCACCACTGAGTAATGGAGAGTGAGGTCCTTGGTGTAAATGTTGCTATTTGTCTTTGCATAATTGCCTGAAGGAAGAGCAGGGTTTGCAGTCCGGGAAAATCTAGACATAGGCAAAGAGGATTTTCGTATTATTAATGTCCTGCCTTGCCTCTAATTTAATTGTAATCAATTAATGGCTCAATCCAGGGCTTGTTTAATCATAGTAAATGAAAACCTTTGAAGGGGGAACTCAGGGCTGAGATGGGAGAGATGTATTGTTTGCTTGCACGTCCCTGTTGTCAATACGAATTCACAAATGTGGTCTCCTAGGACTGCATCTAATAAAGGATGGAGAGACAGAAAAGACAGTGGCTGTGAGGCATGGTCTAACGTTGAGATAGCAGCCTCTGACATGGACTATCCCTCTGGTAAGTGCTTAGTCTCCCCATACAGCATACACAGAGGGTATATATAACTACCCAGAACTTCGGTATGTATCCAGACCATTACACCACAGAGCCATGGTCCCTTGTGCAATCTCATTTCTGCACTGGACAGAGAGAGTGCCCTGCTTGCAGTCCTCCATGGCCTGCTGGTTAAGGCCCTGTGGTCGAGATCTGGGTTTGAATCCCCAAGTGATCCCATGGCTGGGCTATGATGTGAAAGGAAGATGCCACCCCAGCCCCGCTGGGTGTGTTTTAAAGAAAGTGGTACTTGCAGCTGCAGCTCAAAAGGACTGAAGTCTGGTCAGCATGTATTATTCTGAGTGCACCGCCCAGCTCAGGCCCCTCAAGGGACAACGGAGCAAATGCTTTCCTAATGCCTATCAAGCTTCACCAGGCATGAACTAGCCTGGGTTGTCCAGCCTGGGGCAGTGCTGGACATCACAGGGAGATACAACTCTGGGCACCTGGGATA
The DNA here is from genome assembly GCF_000455745.1 of Alligator sinensis. Lineage (NCBI taxonomy): Eukaryota > Metazoa > Chordata > Crocodylia > Alligatoridae > Alligator > Alligator sinensis. The sequence continues at coordinate 772,316 of NW_005842257.1, read as the reverse complement.
CTTTAAAGCCAAAAAACAAGGCTTCTTTTGGAGTTTTGACAGCTCTGGGGTTAGACAGCAGCTGAGCTGGGATCCGACAGGATCACAGCTGAAGGCTCCTAAATTCTGCCTACATCCTTTTGCAAATCTGGAATATCACTTGTTATACATCCTGCTAATGAAAATGAACAGGAATGTTACTTAGCAGCACATTATTTGCATGCGTTTCCCCTGCCGCATGCCCTGTAGGACAACATGGAAGTGGATGCTTTTTCCTTTGGAAATGTATTTTTTCAGCACCCCTTCTGACTGCTTCATATGTGGTTGCTGAAGGGTTATGCTAACCATTGCAGGCAGTAATTAGTTGAAAAATCTGAGTACAATTCCATCGAAGCACAAACAAAGGCTACTATACCAGCTACCTGAACAGCATGCACAGGGTCATCATTATTTTCTCTCTGTAGCATCACATACACTTTGCATACCCCTACGAGATGGGAGAGATCTGCATTTTGCGCTTGAACCAGCAAGCTGCCTCTGTAGGGATGAAGGTCACCTTGTGACAACTAAGAGCAATTTTCTGAAGGAGTTTAGATCTGTGTCCTCTTTCTTTATATTATTCTCATAAGCTGCATTTTTGGCATCACTTAGAAGCCGGGAACATATCAAACCTGCATATGTCAAATGCTATTGACATCAAATACCTTTCATCGAGCCCCAAGCCTCTTGGCGTCTTTTGAGCTCTGCACCCAGGAAAGTGGCTTGTCACAGATGATTTTTCCAAGTGAGGAAGCATGTGGCATAATGAGACAATGCAGCTCCAGCCTACACCTTCCAACCAGTTTCCCTACTGCTCAGACTCCAAACATGAGCCTGCATAGTAATGAATCTATAACAGAGCTGTGGATGCAAGGCTTGTACACATCCTATTAGCAAACCCTTTATGTGCCCTCATTACAATGCTGCAAGTGCATCTCTGTCCACACACCCTGCTTTTATCAGCTGAGATTATTTTAAACACCGTAACGTGGGCGTGTTGCTACTCCTATAACTTCAGCACCCTATGCTCGGTTCTTTTCAAAGACCTGGGGAGACCCCTGAGAAACTCATGATCTGCTTAGTAATTGTCCCAAACCCACTGGAAAATTTTACAGTGGGAAGCCAGTGTCCCATGAGGCTTTGTAATGAAAAAAGTAGACCCAAAACGTTCACTGGTGGTCAACAGGAAAACTCCCATTGGTTTTGGTGGGACCCGGTGTTGGCCGTAAGGGACAGATGGTGTTTCTATCCCGTCTAGATGAGTAATAAGGCAAGGAAGGGACTCTTCTGCTTCTCACCTGAAGAGCTATTGCTAAGCAAGAGCCTCATTCGCCAAGTTCTCAGATATGTGGTGAAAGTTGGCTCAGTGAATGGAGATTATGCAGATATCCAAAGTACAACAAATGCCTAGTTGCTCTGCTGAATCCAGTGTCAAATTGGAGTCGTCACTGTAGTTGCAAGGAAGCATGTGAAGCATTGCCATTTCAAGTACCTCTTTACCCCTTTATGCTGTCCAGACTAGGGCCCAGGGGGACTAGCCCCCACCCGAGTCTCTTGGTGTGATGTCCACCATCCCCTAGGCCATCCTTGCTCCGTGTGAACGGTCATGCCAAAAGCAGCGTGGTCCAGAGGAAGACCATAGACCTTGTGCATCCCCAGCCCCTCATTGCGCTGAAGGAAGAGCTGGTTTGCCTTACTGTATTCTGCTTCTGCAGATGATATCCCTCCCATGCTGAACAAATGAAACACCATTGTGCGATAGAGTGATATGCTAAGACCCCAGGACCTGTGGAGATGCCGTGTTGTGTGGTAGGATCTAGACACGGAAGCTTTGCAGGCCAATCTCATTACTCTGAATCCCCGTGACGTTACCAAAAATTAGGAAAAGAAATGGTTCTGGGGGTGAATGGTATTCAAAGCACCGCAGGCTCTTTCCAGATCTGATGCATCTTGTTATACAGAGCTTAGCAGCCCTGCATTACCTTGGACCAGACCTAGTTGCACGCCTTTGGACCCTTAGCTGCCATCAGAGAGAAAATGGATAAGTGGGAAGTATAAAAACACAGGGTTGTTTTTAAAGCTCATTTTACAAAATAAACCCCATTCCCCACAAAACCCATTTTCCACTGTATTGTGTGTTTACAGAGCATTTTCAGGTAAGCTTACATTGTAAAACCTCAGCTCTCCGAGAGAGACATGCCGAATACCCAGGCACACACTCTAAGAAGCACCAGGGGTTAACTGAAAAAGGCAAATAATTTTATAGCACAGAGAGACATCAGTACCGCAAAACCTGAACAGCATATCTAATAGGGACTTTTTGTATTTCATTCAGACTTTTCAGATATTGTGCATTATGGTTTTCTTCCTTCCCTTGATATCTGCCCTAAATAAAAAGTGTTAGGCTGAGCCCTCAACTTTCTACCTTGGTCATTTTCAATGTGACTTCACTTTTCCCTCTTCTCCTTCCAGGGAAATCATCATAGAAATGTTGAGAGAGGCTGTGTTTACCTCCTCCTGGAGTCTGGGGGTCCTACAGTAAAAGATGCTTTAGACGTGTTTGGGCTGGGGATTCAATACCGATTAAAAACAATATCTGCTTAACCGGTTATAATTGCAATGGTTAAATGATTAGTCGGTATGGCAACCCCCGGCCTGGCCCACGTGGGGCTGCTCTGCCCTGGTCTGCTGGGTGCCCCTGCCCGACCCAGCACTAGCGGGGCACTTCCAGCCCCCCGAGGTGCAGTGGGGTGCCCCGGCAGCAACCGGAAGGCGACAGGGCAGGAGGTAGGGAGGAAGGACCGAGGAGAAGGGGAGAGGGGACTAGTACCTAATGCTCTGTGGACCCCGATGCAGCCGCTTGCAGCCTCCCTGGTACCTGCCATGAGCAGCCCAGGCTACGTGGAGGTCACAGGGGCCTGCTCAGGGTCCGTAGAGCCTAGCTTTTAGGTACTAGTGGATAAATTTCAAGTTTTAAATACCCTCTCTCCTTCTCCCCTCCCCATCTCCTTGCTCCCCGCCCTTTCTGCCATTCCTGCCCCATCCCAGTTCCTGCTGGTTTCCCTTCCCCGACTTCCCTACTGCACCGTGCCCCGCCTCATGCTAAATGATAACCAGTAAGCTATAACTGGTTATCACTGGGCTTATCGGTTAAATGATTAATCATCTAACCATTCACATCCCTAGTTTGGGCCTCGTTCTTTGTAGGTGCTGAACAACCGTTGTTTCAACAGAAATTGGATGTCAACTGAGAGTCACCTCAGAAATTCCTAAAAAAATCCTGTAGGTTTCTCTCAGATTGGTTGTGTGTTTTTCCTGTCAAAAAATGTGCTATTTTTTCAAAAGCAAAAATTTCCAAGAAAAGTAGCCATGAGCTATTTTTTTGTTCCAATTTTGGGTTGTAAATTTTCCATGAAGTTTTCATTGAACTTGTTTTGGAAGTTGTTGAACATTTATCTGTTTCCCACACTGGCTGTAACCTACCCACAGACAGGATTTCGGTAAGTGAAAGAAAAATAGCAAGAATAACAGTGGTAAAAATATTGGCAGAAAATATCAAAGAAGAGTTTGCAACATCATTCATTTCTAACCCAGGTAAATGGAGATGCCTTCCAAATGCTGAAAGCTATCAGGTCATTATTTTCAACACATGTGAGTAATGGGATCATCTTGAAAATGTCTAGGTTTTCAGTGCCCACTGAATTTGGGGCAACGTGGGATCATAGAGATGAGTTTCCTCAGGCTGTGGGCTCACTGTCCCACCATACTGAGATAGGCCACACTCACTCTGTGCGTGTGGCTTCTTGAACAAGAAATAGTGCAGCACTGTGGACGTGCCCATAAGCTCTCCCCTCGCAATATAGCAGCTCGGCAACTCTCAGGTCCTCTGTGACCCATAAAGCTCTGCCTTGCCTACATGAAGGAAGCTAAGACTTACACCTGCTCATTACCGGACAAGAGAAATCCCTCCCTAAGTATGGGCAGCATGAAAATTAGTTGTGTAAACCTGAATGGCTGATTAAATGTTCTGGCCTCATACTAATTGTATTCTGTGCTTGAGGACTTCTCCATAACATTGCTACACAGTGGGTGCATCTACACGTGCATGCTTACTGCACAGTAATTTAGGTTACTGTGCAGTAACTTAAAATTACTGTACAGTAGGGGCTCATGCTCACACTATGGCGACCTATGCCGACTTGAGCATAAATTTGCTACCTGCATGATATAGGTAGCAAATTTATGCCCAAGTAGTTACTGCGCAGTAACACATGTAGATGCATTACTGTGCAATAACACTGTGTGTATGGACTGATTTGGGACTAACTTTACTCCCCTAACTTTAGTCCACTCATAGTGTTATTGTGCTGTAATGCCCGCGTGTGTAGACACCAATTTAAAAGCCACTAATTGCACAGTAGATTACTGTGCAGTAAATGCACATGTAGACCCACCCAGTGTCTTGGACACAACTTTGAATTCATTCTAGTCATTTTTGTAAGGTAACTTCCCTGTGAATGTCACACCATCTTGGGCTTTATATTTTACAGTATCACCCAATTTTTCTGTGTTTTTTCTCCCTTTGCTTCCAATGTCTCTTGGTTTCATCACAGTCATAGGCCACTTGATGTGCTGAATTTACACAGTCACTGATGGCCCACCATGACTTCCTTGTTAAATAGGATTATGAGGCACTTAAATGTACTTAATTATTTTTGTGACTGATAAAAATAGAACCTGGTTTGAGGGGCTTCCAGGTATTTATGCCTGTGAAGACCTACAAGGTGTGATTGTGTTGCATGCAGTGTCTTAGCAGATAAATAAACACGTTACAAGGCTCTGGCAAAAAGGTATTTGTCTAGGATTATATTATTGAAATGATAGGATTATAATATGGATTGCAAGAAGTGATGGGAGGTGACAGCAGGGAGCAACTGATGGAACGCACCGAGAGAAAAATCCTCGTGCCTTAACAGATGAATACGGTCGTGTCATCCCATCAGATGGCTCTTCAAGTCCTAGCAGATAGAGGTGTTAAACTGTGTTTGTCGGAAGTCAGGTGGAGCAGGCTGGTTCAGAGACGTGAGCTTTCGTCGGCACCAACCTACACCGTCAGAGACCTTTGCAGGGGTGCTCTCAGTCTCTCGCAGAATCAAAGCTCGACTGCAGAGCATCTGTTTGCTGGCCTCGGCCCTTACTTGCTTTCATAGTCGCTTTCCAAGCAAATTGATATCCTGCCTCATTTGCCATTTTCAATGCTGGTTCATATTCATACCCTGCTCTCCTCTGTCCTACGTATGGGGAGAGCACAGAGATGGGGGAAGAAAGCATTTTTATTAAGACCCTGAAGTGCTTACATGAAGCTGGCATTGTTTGACTTGTTCAAGTCCGTGGGTGCTATAGCCATGTATCACAGGCTGGGAAGGGCCTTTGGGTAAGACTATCTTTTTGTTCTCTGTTTGGTCCAAAATAATAGGTCATTATCTATGACTGTTGCTCCCAGACATCATTAATGAAATAATAATTTGTTATGATGATGGTGTTTTGTTAGCCTCAATTTGCACATGACTACACAGGAGAGAATCAGGCCTATCGGGGGTGTATTTATATTCAGGGCTCTTTCAGGCTGCGTGAAATGTATGCCTTCACCTGGAAGATGTCAAAACTAGACATGCTGTTGTCATGCATTTCCTGTATAGGCCATTACACAAATGATGGTATTTAAAAAGCAGCTGTGCTCTGGAGCTCTGCTTCAAGGACTTGTTGGATCAGTTATTATTAAAAATGAAGAACAATAGTTCTGTGTAATAGACTTGTGCTGTGAAAGCAAGTTGCCCCACTTAATGTATTCATAAAAAGCTCCAGTTGTGGATTTCTCTTTTATACAGGTCAAGCGGGGGCAATCACTGCTGAATCAATGTATCTAACTCCTTCAATGTCCACATTTGCAAA
>NW_005842257.1:761511-766336 GCF_000455745.1 Alligator sinensis | reverse complement strand
CTAAGATTTCTATCAGCTTTTTTTGATTGCGTCTCATCAAAGCATATTCACATAAGGTGAGCTTTTAAAAGAAGCGATTTTCCGCTCTTCTTGACTACACAAGACATGAAGAAATTAATGAAAAAAAGCGATGCCTGTCTGGCGCAGAGGCATCACAGTCTTATTCCTGCATAAATTCTCACAGGTCAACTCGAAAACAGTTCAGGGTCAAAATCTCATCTAGTCACCTAGATTAAAAACTAATTTCTCTAAAGTATATCCTATATTGAAGCTTTTTCATGCAAATAAATAGCCAGGGGGCTCATTTTTTCCTCCTCTATTAGTTGTGCATGTCATGAATTTGAACAGAACATTTTGTTCTGTACTCTAATTACATGCATTATAAGGAAAAATCTATTCCTTGCATACATATCATTAGGAGCAGTTCTGAAGCTCCTTTCCATCAGGGCACCCGTCATGGTGGCTCATCCTAATATTGACAGTTTAATCTTTTTGTTTCATACAAGATTAAAAGTCGTATGGCTGCCATTCCTCCATGGAGCAGGCGGCGAATCCAATTGGAGGCAATCCGTGTCTAAGTGCCATTTCTGTACTGAAAATGGACTGCAGCTTACAAAATATATTAGATAATTATCAGTCGTTATGGAAAAAATAATAAAAAAAACCCCTACGTTGATGAAAGAGTAAATAAGGCGATTTTTATTATTTTTTTTAAAAATGGGTTTTACTTACAGCTTTGCTGCAGCATATGCATTTGCGCTCTTACTTAGGTGCTGTGTAATATATTCATTTAAGCATAGTTGTTAGCAGTTTCAATTTCTTTTGCTTTATCTCATTATGGAAGGAGAGGGAGACTGACTGACCAGGTGGTCAGTGACTTCTGGAGCAATCAAAGTCGTCTTTTATCAAAGGTAAGCAATATCCCCTTGAAAGATGCTTTGAGTTTTAATAGACATTGCTAAATATTAGCCTTTTCCCCTTGTTTGTTTTCTGTTTAAAATGTGTCTGATTTGTTGTTACAGGAGAGATTTGGTTTAACAATCTGCCTTTGGAAGAACAGGCCTCAATTTCCAAAAGTGATTCCTAGTACTTCAGGTCATCGACTTCTGGCTGTTTGACGCAAGAGACTTTAAAAGGGTGTGATTTTCCCACCAACGCAATCTCAAAATCATTCCCTTCAACATATTGCAGAACGGGCGCCCCAAATCACTACTCACAGGAAACTCTGATGAGGGTAAAATCTTGACATCAGTTCAGACGGGATTCAGTCTGGAGAACATGCATCGTCTTAAGTGAATACGAGGAAGCCTCGTGAAGCCTGGAGGACGATTCCAGATTTGGCCGGGGAGTTATTGCTCTCGTGAGTATATCTGAATATGCTGTTGCCGCTGCCACTGTCTAATCCAACGCATAGTTGGATCGTTTCTGAAACTTTAAAAATATGCTGCTGCGAGAACGTAAAAGTAAAATGTGACTATACGAGCATTTAATGTTGAGACTCTACTGTGATGGGAACTCGCAGGTGAAGGGTTTTTTGGTATCGTTCAAGCTTATTTTTTTAATATCCACGAGCTTTCATTTTACTTAACAAAACAGTGTTCCTGAAGCTGGGCGAAACCCTGAGCTGAACTATGCAGAGGGGGTTAGTCATTGCTGCAGCCTCAGACTCTGTCGATACCTAGGTATTGAATACGCCTCTGAGAACAATTCGTAATACTAATAATAGCTAGGCCGTACATCATTCTTTTGGTTGATAGACCTCAAGAGTTTCACGAATGATTTAAGAATCGTTGTTTCTAATTTACATATGGAAAAAGCAAAGCACAGAGAGGGGGAAGGTGACTTTTCTGTGCAGTATTGGCAGAGGGGGCTAGCACAAATAGCGGGAGCTTGGGTTGTTAAGGAGTCTCACTGCTGCAACCCACAGGTGTCTGTGCTTGGGGAGTGTTACACGGTTTGCTGCCTGAACAAAGTAATGGTAAAATATCCCATCAGTTTTTAAACAGGGCGGTGGTTAGTAAGGATCTGACCCAGCCTAAGTTTTAGTTGGGGGAAAAAACTTTCATTTTCCCATTTTCCACTGCAAACATCTGGCTGTTAGAGGAAACATTGCAGCTGCTGTTGTCTTCCACTTGGCGAAAGCAGCCGGAAATGGGCTGTTCACATATTACCCTCACCTGGGAGTGGCTATTATCGAAGCAGGATCATTTCTGTTCCTTAGCAGAACGGCAGCCCTTGAGTAAATGCATTGTGATTGCATAACTACGGGACGAGCGGGCCATTTCAAAGGAAAGGCCCTTTCTGACATTGTTTTCAGATTGACAGAACGCAGCCATGAAGGGCAAATATTGGTTTCTTTTAAAAAAGTGAAAGACTTTATTATTACCGCGTGGGCTCTGCCATCAAGGGAATAGCTCCTTAGCATTTGATTTTGAACTGCTCCTCGCAGCTATTTTGAGTTTTATTGCAGGCAACGCATTCTTCACTCACAGGATAATTTGGTTATAAGCTCCATAAATATTTGCCTCAACATCACAAGGTAATATTTAATTGCTTCTCTGAGCTTGGAATCCTAAAGCCTGGACCACCTTCTTCTTAGCCGATATTTTCAGTGGTACTGGTGATTGGGGAGCCTCAATTTTTGGGCATACAGCCTGAGGCACCTTAAAGGAACCAGACTTTAAGAACATTTTGTTACGTCTCCTCCTCCACAGAAAAGCAAGCCAACTGTTTTCCTCATGTCCGGTTGTTTTTAACATGACCCCCTAGTTGACAGTAGCGTGATATCACAATCACAAACACAACCCCCTAGTTGATGGTAGTGTGATGTCACAATCTCACAATCACAAGCATGACCCCCGACGCCAGTTGATGGTAGTGTGATATCACAGTCATAAACATGACCCCCTAATTGATGGTAGTATGATATCACAATCACAAACACGACCTCCTAATCGACGGTAGTGTGATATCACAAACTTTAACTCAAGGCAGTCCATCTAGAACCAGAAAAGACCAGGCAGCATCTTCTTCACTGGCCCACCCTGAAAACCAGATGGTTTGTGTGAGAGTCTTTCCTCACCTGAATAATGTATGTCAGCGATGAGTGCACTGATACATGGGCTCTCAAGAGATTTGATGTTCGCCTCACCGCCACGGGCCATCATTATTATTTACATAAATGTGTACGAGGAGACAATTCTTGTCTGGTGGCCGCCAAAAGAGCCTGGCTCTCTGTTGGGCCCACATCCAGTCAAGCACTTATGTATGTGTTTAAACTTGTGAGCACCTCATGCAGGCCAATGGCAGAGGCACTCATGGGCTTAAGTGCTCAACTGGATCCAAACCAAAGTGAGATTGATGAGTAATGTGGCCAAGAAAGAAAGGAGGAGTTTTACTTTGGCACACATGTTCCTTCTTACCCTCTTTTTTCTTTTCCCCCTATTTAGGGCCCAATCCTATCATTTGTTATGGTGGCTCGTCCTGTTTTGCTTGGTTCTATTCTACTGCACTTGTCCCGGTAGTATTATTTTGTCGTTTTGAGTTAAGCCTCAATATCTTTAAACATCTGGCTCAGAGCACCTTCGTATAGTCCCTGGAGCTAAATGGTGAACACCTGTTCTTTTTGTGTTCTCATCCTTTCCCCGTGTGCAAAATGTGCACTGAGCATTGTGTGCATTTGGGTTTGGACTTTTATGTACGTGTATATGTGCAGAGATATGGACCGTATCTGTATAGATTACCTATAGATGCATCGATGTATACCTGTATAGATGCACCGGGGGGTGTTCTCTCAGAGACGGCAGACAGCAATGCTTGCAGAAATTGCTGGTCACTGGGGCATCCAAGAGCACTCAACTTCCAGAATGAAGGATGACTCGCAGATGTGCCTGCAACCAAAGCAATTGCACTGTGGCTACAAACTCTTTCAAGGGCCTTCCTTTATCCACCAGCCTCACCTCTTCACCCCCTTGAAGTCTGTCTGGCTTCTTCCTACACTAGAAATTTCCCTAGCTGTAGCTTTGGACAAATGGCTTCTATCTTCACTTCACTGCTTTGTATTTTGGCTTTTTTTGAATAGCACTTAGATGTGCTTGGACCTCTGAATGGGTGATATGATAAATCTGATAAATCCAGATCTCTCTCTCACCCACACACACGCTCTCTTTCAAATGACAATATTTTCTCTTAAGATCATAGGAGCAATTAATATCAGCAAATGGGTTCCTTTTAGTAGTATTGGTGAAGGCAAGCAGCCAAAACTGAGATGAAATCACTTGAAAATAGCAACCCTGGAGAAAGTCTTACTGGTGGCTTTAAAGGGCAAATCCTTTCTTCTCTGATGTAGGCTCCATAACTTGTTGCCAGGAGTAAAATCGGTGTCTATCGTGTCTCCACCTCTGTTGCCTACCCATGATTGTTGTCCCAAATTGAACGAGATAATATCCCTGTAAGCCTTCTGTTTGCAAAGCTCTGGTATTCAGCCTATGCTGTGCTGTCTTGATAAGGAGCAAATGTCAAAAGCCTGCTTCATCCAGGGGAGGATTCAAACTCACGTAGGGAGATGACGACTCCAGTCTTTAGTATTCCCTTTAATGGATTCTGTCTCTCTGAAAGCTTCTCCAGCCCCTCCGAAGTGTAAGGAAGAGGAAAAAGATTAATTCAGAAGCAGGCTTGGTGTTTTCTTAAATTGAAGGCCCAGGTGTTTTAGTGTTATGTGTGTATCACTGCACATTAAATTATGTATATAATTTATACCTGCAATTTCTGTAGTTTCTGCGTAGAAAAGGCCATTTTGGACATCCAGCTGGCCTCAGATGTACCA
>NW_005842257.1:723123-761480 GCF_000455745.1 Alligator sinensis | reverse complement strand
CAGGAGCGGTATATTTTTAATGCAAAAGATCAATGCTGGCTGGGATGAAGGGTTTTTTTTTTTTTTGCTTAATCTACATTTAGGTTTAAAAGCCAGTATTTTTCTCATGTTCTCCTTTTCTCCCAGGCTGTCCAATCATATCTTAAGATTCATGGAATAGGTGCCAAATGTGGACTCATTTTTACAAATGCCCCTCTAAAGCCCATAAATTAGACACATCTCTTATTAATCGCAGACCTCATATGTCGTCTTGCCAGAAGGATTCCTATGTACTTGGGAATCTGAAGTTGAAGCATAATAAACCCTTCAACTATTTTTTTATGAATTAGGAATTACTGGGGCTATAACTTTTAAGAGAGAACTGAAGTTCAAACTGATGTCCTCAATTATTTAAGATTATTATATAAAGTGTAGTGCCAGTAATTATTGTAAAATTAGAGATGAGACTAAAAAAATATCTAGGTGGTGTCTGTGGAAGATGCATAGTTAATATTGTGCTGTTCTAAATATCTTCAGGGCGATCATCTCAAGATTCATTTCATAAAACCGATAGCTTTTTTTCAAATTTTTTAAATGGAAAATATTCCATCACCTGCTTTTCTAGTGAGACCTCGTTAAATTTAGATATAGTGTACCACCTTTTGGGATATGGATGTACTAGTCGATTTTATTTCAAGAACAGAGAGTTCTGCAAATGTCCTTTAAGATTTATCTGCCCTAGATATTGTGTTAGCTTTTGATTGGCTTCTAGACTTCCTGAATTAAAGATGGCTCAGACCGATAAACCTGGCCGGCACAAACACTTGGAGATTATGAGATTCTATTAGACATCGAAGCAAAATACAAATAAATTCAAGCTGACCACTTTGCTTCTTGTTTACAGACCTCTGCATCAAACACTTCGCCAAGCCCTGCCGCACATAACTTTGTTTCAGAAAGAACAATTTATTCCTGAGAAAATTGTTGTAGCCCTTTTGGTTCTGTTACTAGTATGAAATCCAGTCTGAGAGCAGATGAAGTTTCAACCACTCTTCGCTCTGGTGATGTAGTTTATCAGCAGTTTGGAACAATATTGCACCATTTTAGAAACCCAGTTCAGTCTTTTTATGACAATGAGGCATCAACTGTGCATCAAGGTGTTTTGCTATTCTGTGACTTATTTTGCTATTTTACCCTTTGATTGGCTATTGCACTCTCTTCTTCTTGCTTTTACACTCCCAAACAAAAGAAAATCCTTTGGAAATTCCTGAAACAGCACCCAATCCATAGGTAAAAGCAGGACCAAACCCTTTGCTATTGCCAATGGGAACTGCTCTATTGACTGCACTCAGCAGTGCCATTGATTTAAATGGGACCGTGCCAATTTACATCAGCTGAGGGTCTCTACCCTAGAAGGCAAATCTCAAAAACCTACCACTCAGATATTACCCAAGTGGGTGGTGGCGTATTTGAGTTTGCAGTGTTTGGGTCACATTGCAACATGAAAGCATCTCCCCCTCCCCAAATTCTTTGTGTTTTAATTACCCTGGTGATCTTCACATTCTTCTGTTCTCTCTCTCTCTCTTTTTCTTGAGTGTGTTTCTATAAAACTGACTGTTTTTCTAGAAAAAGAGATCATGGGGGAGAGGTGGATGATGCCAAATCGCAATTGAGCTGCCGTTTATCATTGCCATGTACTGCACCTTAAAGGCGATGCCAAGTTGCTTCTCATCAATAGGGGAAGGGATGTTTTCATAGAAATCATTGAGATTAAGGGCTGGATGGGACCTCAAAAGATCATTGAGTCCAACCGCCCTGCTCTGGGCAGGAATACTGCCAAAATCAAATGATCCTAGCAAGGTGTCTGTCCAGTCTCCTCTTGAAGACTTCCAAGGTCGGGGACCGAACCACCTCCTGGGGAAGTCTAGTCCAGATCCTGGTCACCCTTACCGTAAAGACGTTGTTCCTTGCATCCAAGCTGAAACCATCCTCTAACAATTTATGGCCATTGCTCCTTGCCCTCCCCTGCGGCACCCTAGCGAACAGTTTTTCTCCCAGCTCCTGATATTCACCCTTACATACTTATAGACGGCCACCACGTCCCCCCTCAGTCTTCTCTTCCTCAGGCTGAGCAGTCCCAGATCCGTTAGTCTTTCCTCATAAGGTTTGTCCTCCAGGCCCTGAATTGCTCTTGTGGCCCTTCTCTGGACCCTTGCAAGATTCTCCACATCTTTTGTGAAGTGCGTCTCTCAGAGCTGGATGCAGTCCTCCACGATGAAAAAGTGATTGCAGTTAAATTGGTATTCATTACCCTGTGGCATAAGTTGTGCAGCATTATTTCCATGTACTTCCCTCCACTGCATTTTATCTTTTATTGGAATTAACTTTCTATCACCAACAGCTTCCTCAATGATTAGCCCAGCTTGGACAGAACTAGTATCTCTTTCTTCTTAAAATGGAATTATTATGGATGTTTTTTCAGCATGTTTTGATATCAAGAGACCCTGCTGGATTAATTTTTTTTCTAGATTATGAACCTCCCAGGAATCAGGAGTTTAGTGTTGTGTGTTCTCCGGGGAACATAGCCATATGTTGGCTTTTTAATATTCTGCAGTGTGGGTGCCCGGTGGTGTCTCTCCGCACCAATGCATGGTGGCCAAAAAGGAAGGAATGTGAGCAATACACAATTAAACTGATGAGCTTGATTAGTGCAATGAAGCCCAGAGCTACTTAAAGAGGCTGGGTGGAGTTCTGATATCAGATTTATGTCAATGATACTCCCAGGTGTGTGGGTCTCTCAGTTCAAGGAAAAGACTGTAAAAGGAAAAGAAAGATTATAAGGAAGGAAACTGGTACAAGACTCAACTATGTAATTGCCCTCAGATATACTGTATATGTGATTGCTTCATTGTGTGGCCTTTGGCATAAAGGCAGCGAATCAGGTCCCTACCTGGCTATTACTCAAAGATGCTCCTGTCCAATGAAACAATTGAGGCTCCAGCTGTGTTGCCTTTGGCTATCTGCTTCCCTTACTGGATCCACTGAATTCAGTCAGATTCAATTAGAAAAGGGAAATGCAGCTATGCACGCCGCCAAGCTGACAGGTTGGGACCTTAAATTTGATCCAAGGGATTTGGGAAGGATTGTTCAAAGAGTGCAAAGGCTTTAGGAACCAGGTACCTAGGGGGATTTGTGCACCTAAATTTCTGAGATATAGTCATTCCAAACCAGATATGATCTGATGAAGAAAGTCTTCCAGGAACTAAATAACATTTAGAAGTCACCCCTTTTTCATAACGGACCTCATCTGGCTTGTAATAGGAATCACGCTTGGTTAGTAGACCACTGTAGTTGTTACACTTTTATCGTACATCTTTATCATGTAAGCTTCAGAGGACAGTAATTCAGTTTAATAGAAGGCCCTCCTTCTGTTTCAACCAACAAGGGAAGTGATTAAATGTAATAGAAGCCATGGTTTCTGAACAAATTTATGTGGTGTTTATTTTATTTTTTTTAATCTACCTCTAACTCATGGAAAAATGATGGATAGATGTAAAACAAAAAGAACAAGCATCCTTACTTTTGTGATCCTCGAACCAAACTGTGCTTTGTTCCATCTCGTGGTTCTGCAGCTGCAGTTAACTAATAAACCCTATTCCCAGACCTGCACTAACAGCGTTTGATGGGGCTGGTACACAAACAAAGATGTCTTGGCAGAATAAGGTGTTGTACGAGTGGTTCAAGAAAAACGGCCTTGTCAGTTTTAGCTCCGTTGGAACAAGGGGGAGGGAGTTTCGTGTTTGCCATATGGGAGAACAAACAAGCAAAAAAAAAAAAATCAGGAGCGAAATTGGACTGGCTTTTTTTCCTGGTTTGTACGCCAGCCTGGCAAGCAATGCAGTGTAATATATTAAAACGTGGGCACAGGGAAGAGGAGGTGTGATGGTGCCCTTTGAAAGGTCATCACTCTTGGTGCATTGACCAAAGGGAAGGGATCCATTCCAGCATTCCCATGGCTAAGGACTCTTACAGGATGTAAAAGGATCTGGATTGGGTTTCTTACTCCATCCCATTGCTCTGGTACAACTTCCTGTGTAATGAGAAGCAAAATGCTTCTCAGAGGGCATGTCTACCCAAGACATTTACTGCAGAACTGCTTAATTAGCTCCACAGCAAACTTCTCAGTGTCTACACATACAGCCCAATTAGGCCTCAAGAAACTAATAAGCTCCACAGCAGGTTAGTACTTGTGAGTAGAAGTGCTACCGTGCTGCAGAGTTTCTTCATGCACACCAACGCACGTGTAGACACTGATTGGGCTGGCTGGGGCACAAGGGTGCTTCAGTGCTGGGGGTGTCTGCCACCTAGCCCCACACTGGAGTACCCTCATGCCCCAGCCAGCCCCTCCACAGCACATGATGCAAGGTCGGACCAACCCCAGACTGCCAAGCTGACCCCCTGAGCACCCTGCGAGCTGGGTCTGCTCCAACCTTGCTCAACATACTGTGTTCCCAGGTGCATGTTCAAACAACACACCCAGGAGCAATAAACTCCAGCACAATATGTATCAGGGTTTATTGCTGCATGCTAATAGCACATATAGATGTGCCCGGAGAAAACTAGCTGCATTAAAATAAGTAGTGCAATATTTTCCAGGCCTGCCAGTACAGATGTTATCTAATATTAATGCGTTTACTATTATATTTATTTCTAAAACACCCAAAGTGTGTGATGAGAACCACTTTTGCCTCAAAGAGCACATAAAATAAAGACAAAGCCAGTAAAGGCCAGTCTACACAGGGTGTGTCTACATGTGCATTTACTGCACAGTAACTTTCTGCGCAGTAAGTGGGTTTTTGGCCAGCGTCTACACATGCAACCGTTACAACACAGTAACACTGTCTCAAGTCAGTCCACACACAGTGCTACTGCGCAATAAGGCATCTACACGTGTGTTCCTGTGCAGTAACTAATTGGGCATAAATTTGATACCTGCATGATGCAGGCATCAAATTTATGCCCAAGTTGGCGTAAGTCGCCATATTTACTGCACAGTAATGGCATGCACATGTAGATGCGCCTGTATTGCAGAGTAATTTTTGGTTACTGCGCAGTAAATGTGCACATGTAGCGGCACCCACAGAGATTTTGGACTGGTGTTGGTTAGTGGACCACATGCTAAACCAGGGTAAATCCACTTAACTCCTCGACTTCAAAGGAGATACTCCAACTTCCATCCCCTGTTTGTAAACAGCTGGAGGAGATAGGTAATCCAGAGGAATACACACACAGACTATATTGCGTATAGCCAGTCACTTGCTGATAACTTTCTAAAATTGCTCTCCAGCATTAATTGAAATCATAAATCCCAATCACATTCAAAGCATAACTACTGTATGCTATTGGCTCACTTCAGTTCTTAATCATAGTCTTCTGGGGAATTTTCTTGCTGCTTTTTCCTTCCCCCAGGAGCAGCCATATTTATTATTGCAGTTCAAATACCTGGAGATATTTCAGTTGAAAAGCCATATAACATCTCTCTAAGCATGTCAATACGTGTTCAGCTTAATATGAATGTCTGTGCCGTTCCCACCGGAGAAAAGTAAAAAACATCAAGGAAATATATTTAACTTGTTTCTGCACAGATGCCTGCAGATATCTTGCATCTACAGAATATTTAAATTCTGTTTTGTTAAGACAGGATACTTATATTATACAGTGGAACAGCCAGGAGGTTATAGTCTCCACTAGACAATTTGCCAGACAAGAAAGATGGCTTAGTAGCAATGTTGACAGCTTTATTCTTGTGGATTTGGCAGAAAAATAGGCAAAAAGATTGCAGAGGCGGTAGGATAGAATACAACATGAAAGTTCAGAAAAATATTAACTGGTTGTAAAATGAGTGGGTGGATGCACTAAAAGAGCTGGCATTTCAGTTATATAACAACACTTATTACAGCATTTTTATGGCCAAATTATGCTCTTTTTCTGCAGTGTATCTTTGTGTCTGCTGCCTGGTTCCAAGGGTGAGGTACAAAATGTTTATTTGGCAGGAGAGAAGGGCCAGAGGCATATATCATTTTTAGCTGAATCATTCCATTGATCCCAGAGAAGAATCCCTTGACGATTTTACTCCTTCTCTAATATATTAGGCATTGTGCTTTTACAGGTCTGCTTTTATTGTCTAGCCCAACCACTTGCAATGCAGGCTGCTAGTATCATATGCATGCTGATTTGGTCTGGCAAGAAAAGAACTGCTTTAAAGTCATGTATTGGGGCCATTGTCCTTTTAACTAGAAAATGAGACAAGACTATGGGGTGCAGTCCTTTCATGATCCTTAATTGAGAAGCCACAGGGGGTGCTGTGGAGTCTCAAAGATCCATTTGCTTTCCCATAGCCTAAATATACCGGGACAAATTCAGATGTGAATCTAAGGGTATGTAGTAACCATTGCAATAGATGTCAATCAAAGCCCCTCATTATGCAAGCAGCAGTAATACAGGCTGTGGTGCAACTCAGCACAGTCACCTAGACTCAGTGCTGCTAAATTGAGACTTCTAATTTAGGGAATTTTCATAGTTTCATAGTGTTTAGGGTTGGAAGGGACCTACACAGATCATCAGGTCCGACCCTCTGCCCCTGGCATTCGTTCATCAGGTCTGACCCCCTGCCCCGGGCATTTTCATGCATTATATCACAGTGGTACCGTAGACTGTAGCTGAGACGAGTCCCGTTGTGTGCTAGCGGTGGCAAATACATCGTGGCAGACTATCCCCACCTCAAAGAGCAATGGGTAGAGAAAAGCATTGTTATCCTTCCATTACAGATGGGCAATTAAGAGATTAAATGATGTGCCGATAGCCACACAGGGAAACCAAGGCAGAGCTGGGTACTGAATGCACATCTGAATCCCAGTCTATCAGGCCTCTGTTTTCTTTTTTCCAACAATATAGAGGCTTTCAGAAGTGGCGACATATGGCGACTGTAAAGATTTTTTTTGGAAGCTCTACAGATAGTTCTATACAGACAAAACAGATTGATGGCGTCAAGTTGGTGTATTTTTCATGCCAAGTTGTCAGGAGGCAGGAAAAGTAACTGAAAGGAGAGTATGAGATGGTTTAAATATAAGGAAAGACCTGATTTATCTTACACTCTCCTGTTATGTGCTCTCGCTCGCACGCCCCACTGTCAGTCCCCCAGCGTGTGAGTTGTGCCACGCTGGTCACTCAAAGTCAAAGGCAGAGTTGATAGATAAATTATATGTTATTTAGGGAGTGTGAGGTTGTACTGTCCTGCTCAGCAAAGTTACAGCTCTGGGGAATTGGTGGAAGAGGAGCATGCAAGAGCCTCTGGGTACGTCTACCCTGTTAGGTAGGGTCATCCTCATGGCTACCATCAGGCATGACTTGGGCAGGTTGAGGGCAACCCTTGAGGTCAACCCTGGGTAGCAGCGTGGATGCATCCTTAGTCAGTGTAACATCCATGGGATGGGAGAGCTGGGTGTAAATTATACCTGTGCAGAGTTATTCCCTCCAGCCGTGAACATGGCCGAGTCTGCCTCTCCCCTCTTCCAACATATTACTCAGGGCTGCCCCTCCGAGCCAACACACAAACATCACAGGTGCTCTTCATGTCTCTGTTAAGTACAAAGCTGCTTTCCAAGTAAGAGATGCTGCTTACATACATTTCTTTAAATAAGAAAACCCCAGTTCGTTACAGCTATTCAGAAGTTTGTGTATCAGCGTTCGCGGCTTCCTGTGGTATAACCCACGCACTGAACACATGGGTGAAGGATGATGATGGCAAAGGATTTAATCACCTCCTTCCACACCCTTCTCAACCCGGTCGCTGTAAAAAGCTGCTCTCCTGACACCGCCTAGATGTTCTTCTCAGCTACCCTGTGTTTTTCTAATTCAAGGCTTCAAACCTTATATGGGAGTTTAGTAAATATACTACAGTAGAAGAAGGCAGGAGATAAGAAATAATGGATGAGCTAAAGGATCAGTGACCAGACATGGGAAGAAACAAGATAACAGCTACCAGGGGAGAGAAAGATCTCAAGGAACAAACCAGAGGACCGGAGACAAGCTATAGTTAGAGCAGCCAGTGCTCGATGCAGAGAGAGACTGAAGAATAGCTAAAGGATTGGCCGTATCATCAGAAGAGGAGTCAGAAATGATTCCCTGCCACTTGCCAACTGCACTCGAGTGGCTACAGGGTGAATAGGCCTCAGAGACCTGCGTCCAAGACTGACCAGTAGCACTGGTCCCTCAGATGTGGGCCGAATGGTCAGTGCACGTTACAGGCAAAGCAGACTGGATAATGCATTGGATTTTCTCCTGCACAAAAGTTGACTTCTTGTCAAGAAGCCAGAAGTCAAAACATGTTTTTTGTTTTCCTGTTTTCTGACACACACATCGACACTTCCCAAGGAAAGCAGTCCCTTCCTGGAAAAGAAGTATTGAGGAGAATATTATAGTGGAAGAAAACCTTCCATAGTGTGCCGCGACGCACAGCTACGAAGGAGAGACCAGCACATGGAAGTGCTTTTCCTGCTGCCCGTATCTCTGTTTAGTGTCATTGCAGAAAACCATGACCTGCTTTTTGATGACCATTTGCTTTGTCATCTGGACCCAAGGTACTGTCAAGTAAATTTGAACTGTCTCCTATGTATACTATAGCATTATTTATCGTGGCTGAAAGACTTTTCATCGCATAGGCATTTTATAACACATTTTTACAGGTATACCAGGTGTGATTTGGTTTGCAAAAGCTTCATATAAGATGTCTATAGAATTTTATTACACTGACATTTAATGAGTCATTGTTACTGGGACAGGACGTACGTCAGGAAAGCAGCAATTTGGACGATCGTGTGCAAAACTGCGATGCCTGGCTACTCTGGTCCCAGCACACAGAAGATGAGAGGGTTTGAGCTGCTGCAGGAGATGCAAGCTGACCTTGGCATCAGACATTTTAACAAAGCCTCTGTTCAAATTCCTCCAAAGGAAGCCCTAAAAAAGCACTACAGAAAGTCAGCCATGTTTAGGCATTCACTTTATTCTGCTCTATTCTGTCCTACACACTCGGTATCATTTTCAGAGGTGTCCCAGGTCAGCTGCTGTAGAACCAACACAAACCCTTTGGGAAAATACTCTACAGGATTCACGACAAAGGAAGTGCTACTGAAGTGATTCACAGTTGTCTACAAACTTTCCAAGGGACGCTGGGACAATTTGCTCATTTAGTTCTATAAAAGAAATTATTTTAGTTTAAAGGCTCCTCTTTTCCTTTGGGTTCCTTCCAGAGATGAACTTCCTCCTAGGTGCCCCCAGAGAGGTCAACCAGTGCATGAAGAAGGTGCCTCCACCCATAGTTTTCATCCAAAATAACCACAGTTAAAGAATGCTACAGCTGGAAAGTCAAGCTCTCAAGAGGTCGGAAATGCAAGAAAGAAAGGTTGCTACCGCAATTTTAATTTGTCCCTCTCAAGTGTGCTTTATGAGATACTCATTAATTATAAAATCACATGCTGTATTTTCCACTGGATTTCCACCTCATTTAGTCTCACCAGATTTGATAGTCAATATTTATTCTAAACTTTTCATTCACTGTAGGCTCCCAGTGTGTTATTTAGCATGTCCTTTTCAGAAGCTGCTGAATTCACATCTGTGTTAATTTGCTCACAGGTTTTTCTGTGCTGCTTTCATCACAGGAACCGTTCTCTACAAGCATTAATGTTGGGAGGTCAGCTGACATTATTGGGATACTGAGGCACGTATATGGAAGTGATCAAAGCAATCTTGCGTGATCCCTTTGAGAAGCCTAAGGCCTGATATTTTGGACAGCTTTAAAGGCGAGTGAAGCTGTCAGTGCTCAGCACTTTTGCTAAACAGACTTCAGGTCTTAGGTGAGTACCCAGAAAAGGAGGAATGGGCTGTAACCATCTCTGAACTCCAAACTATCTGATGTGTCCAACATCACATAGGCACTCTGGCAGGAGCAGGGGTAGAGTCCAGTTCTCCAGGGCAGTGTTCAACCCTCTTCACCAAGAGTCCATCCTTTCCCTTCCTGCCAAATACCCCTCTATAATGCAACACGCCTCTTCCCAATTCCTGCCAAATACCCCTCTATAATGCAACACGCCCCTTCCAAATTCCTGCCAGATACCCCTCTATAATGCAACACGCCCCTTCCCAATTCCTGCCAGATACCCCTCTATAATGCAACACGCCCCTTCCAAATTTGCAAAAAACGAGGCAGAGGCTTTCTAGACAACAGCTTCTTTTCCTGCAAAACCTTCCGTTTCTTTTCTGTGGCACTACAACATTGTGAAAGGTTGGGTATTTTTTTGGTCAGACCTTAATTGACCTTCCTTATTGATAGTCCTGCACTTTTATGTACTTCCCTTTCAGTGATGATGGGAATGCAGCCTTGAGTTGTGCTTGGGGTACCGTATTTTCTCACAAACAGCATGCCCCAGGATATAATACACACCTTGTTTTTGAAAGGCAGAATGAAGGAAAAAAGATATTTTCCTGTAGTAAGTAACAGAGTAGCAGTAGCAAAGGAGCCAAGTCTGCTTTTATCATTCTGCTCCCTGTGAATTGCTGCAGATTTTTCAGTTTCACTCATAAGCAGCAATACCTGCTCTTACCATATTCCTTGCAAATAATGCACACTCCAATTTCCAGCAGCTGGTTTTACATGAGTTGTATATGAGAAAATAGGGTATCTTTAGGTCTGACCACTTTTCTCCTACTTTCTAGAGCAACTGAATCTGCTTGTCAGCTCCGGTGGCTGGTTAGTCATTGGTGTCTTTGAGTGCCACGGGAATGGGACAGGTTATGCGGGGAAGAGCGCAGGCGAGGATCCTGAAAAATGGAAAGCAAACCTGCAAAAGGCACAGCTGAGCAGTGTGTTTCCTATACTGTGCCATTCATACAAAGACAGGCTCTTTGAAAGATCAAGGCATTTTCACATTGTTGGCTCTTTGTAGACAAAAGGGATACTCTTTTTGTGATGTCTGGAAGAGGGCTAACGTTGAGTTACCCTGCTGCTCATGATCTCAGCCTTGCAACACAGAATAACATTATTGCTCCAGTGACCTCTAAGCTGTCTTTAGGTTATTGATCGGCTAATAGGGAAAATTGATTTTTAACAGACTCGCAGGTTCTAAGACCCGTGCACAGTTGTCACTTCTGGTAACTGTATTTTTAGTCAGTCAATCCATCCTGGCTGCTGTGAAAGGTGAGGATGTGTCAAATGGTCTGGCAGGAGCACAGACACTGGAGACACTGTCCTTGCCAACCCATAGATACAAAGTGATTTAATATTATGTTGTGCCAATTGCACGTACGCTGCTCTAGGCAGCAAGCAGTTGGCAATAAATAGGAGCAATGGCTAAAAGTAGCAAAGGATGCATTTAGGGAGAATATCAGGAAGATGGCTGGGAGGTCCAGATGCTCTTCCCCATGTCTGGCTTCTCTGCTAGGCCCAGAAAGAAAATGGCTGGGGTCTTGCAGTTATACCTGTTGCAATCTGCTTTGTACATTAGTCCCTACATGCGACAAAGGCAGGATTTTTGTCCTTATGTTCTCTTCTTTCCTCTTCCAAGTCTGTGCGCCTAGGAGCCCAGCCCTGCAAACAGTGATATATAATACTACATGTTAGTCATGCGAGCATTTACTTCAGTCGAGCTATTCATCTGAGTTCAAGTTGCTTATTGGTACGTTAGGTTTTGCTAGCCTGCTTGGTGCCTTACTCAATTAAGCTGAGTTTATTGACTCATGTGACCCTGTCTCAGCCAATAGATTTACAATCAATTTTGATTTTACAATCAAAATGCCAGATCCTATGATGCTGTCTCATCTTATGGAGCTGTACTTTGCAATCAGGTTGTGTTGTATGTTAATGTACCACTGAAAGAAGGCAGGAAGGTTTGGGTTGAGCTCAGTAGTAAGGTGGTAGTTCCTCGAACTGAGCTATGGTGCAGATGTGGTGAGGCCAAAATTTATAAATGTACTTGTATGAAAGATGCAGACAAGGTTCTTTGGTTGAATCTAATATCAGACCAACTTAAATAGTTGGAAAACAATTTAAAGATGTATAGAAGTGACTCCTGATTTGGGGTGCCTGCCCCCTGACCCTTTCAATGCATCTGAAATAGGCACCCAAGAAACTGCTGGACCCTTTTGCTAATCTCAACCAAAGCACCAGTATGTTTTATTATAACTACAGAGCTTTCATATCCACAAATCCGCTATGAGATTGTTTCCCTTATGGGTCTACCTGAGTCGCATTTCACTGAACGAGAAGCACAAGAGCAGACTGAGCAAAGGCAGTCTGATGCAGTGCAGCCGGGTGCCACAGATGAAAAGCAGCAGAGGAAAACATGTGAAATGGATGAAAATCCTTCAGCGGGCTGACGGGGATGCTCGGCACACATGCTGTTGGGAAAGAGGGAACGCTTGATTCTGAGTTCACAATAGCAAAACTGCAGGGTGCCGCGGCATATGATCCACAGATAGGGTCGTGCCCTCTTTCATTTCTCTATAGACGCATGCTGAAACTTTCATTCTGGTGTCCTTCTCCCATTCCTTCTTCCTTGCTGTCCAGAATCCTAATTTACCCATTTTTTTTTTTTATAGCTCCTCATCTGTAATCAGGGCTGAATTAATGCATTGGCAAACTAGGCACACGCCTAAGGCCATGAGCTGCAAGGGGTCCTTCCGTCCACGATGGTGGCACGAATTTCCCCATCCACCTCCCATCCCTTCCCTTCCCTTCCCTTTCTAGCAGCAGCTCCAAGCCCTGCTCCCCGCAAGTGGCAGTGCCAGGGTGGGGAGGGCAGTCTCGACCAGCCGGGCTAGGGCCCACTGAAGGGCTAATCTGGGCCTGTCTGTAATGTGTGAAGTTCTAAGAGTAACAGAAAGAAAACAAATTAGCAAATATCTATTAAGTATTTTCTGGGCTGTGGAGCATATCTAAGCCCATAATGCATAAGCTAGGGGTCTTCCACTGAAAATCAGGAATCAAGGAACCGACAAACACAATAAAGCACCTACGGAAACCTTGCTACGACTTTAACAATATATTTCTTTTCTTACTTTCAGCCATTCTGGTTGTCAGTCTATAAATTAGGCAACTTGCTGTGACCTTATACTGAATGCTGCTACAAATCAAGTTTGGATTGTGTTTGATTGTTCCAGCTGATTGCAGCCCATGCTGAGCAAACCCCTATACATTTTGCTAATATGCTAGAAATGATGTAAAAAAAACCCACCTAATTTATGCAAGGGGAAGAAAGCACAATATGACCTCTGAAGTTTGACATAAAGCTACCTGGACCTTGTTCCAGGAATAATCCCATTGATTACAGTGGGCCGACAGTCTACTACTGCTACTCAGCCTACCGCTGACGGACAGAATCTGGCTCTCCTTGACACAAGCAAATCTGAACCTTACCCCAAGCAGACCATCATGTAGCTAGACCCTGACTACAATAACTGGAGAAACAACCATCCCGATCCAAAATGGGCCCTTTTAACTCGTTATCTACATTTCTTTCTTTCATTTTGCTGATGTTTATTGGTATTTTAAGCGCTTTACATCTGTGCTAAAGTGTTGCCCCCTGTCAGAAGCAATCAGACATGTAATAGATTGTAGGCAACTTAGCTGAGGCTAGATAAGCTCGTTTTTCAAGTCTGCAAAAGGCATCAAAAGCCCGCTTTTAAAGGACAAGCTGTTTACACGCTGTTTTAGTTTGTTCTCAATAATTTATTATCCATTAATGTCTTTTTTCAATCTTGCTTATTCTCAGTGGAGGCAGTCAAGTTTTATCGTAGGGCATGTTTAGCGTAAGGGTGGGGAGAAAAGAAATGTTAATGGCTTATCCATTAAGGCCTAGAATTTCACAGACCGGGATTTTCACAGACTTTTTTTTTTTCTTCTGCTAGGTTGTAGGTCCTTCAGTTAGGCGTGCTGAAAATAATCAAAGGTGAAAATTACAGATTTTTAGAACATTTTTAGAACACTGAAGATTTTAGACAAATCCAGTAACCCAAACTCTCCTTTTTAAGTTGCATTAAACTGCGCGTGGAACTTTTTGAACGGCAAACTTAATTGATAAA
This sequence comes from Alligator sinensis, assembly GCF_000455745.1. Lineage (NCBI taxonomy): Eukaryota > Metazoa > Chordata > Crocodylia > Alligatoridae > Alligator > Alligator sinensis. Next base: position 747,368 of record NW_005842257.1, on the reverse strand, counting down.
TGTTAAAATGGCTGCTTGGATTGGAGCTGCCTGGGGAGATGTGGTATGCTATAACTACTTCCAGGTAGTAGAAGTATCCGTGTTTACTCTATGGTGATATAACGTGGAGTTTATTTTGGAAGAGTTTATGAACTCGCCCGATATGGGTGAATTAATGAACTGGATGGTCTGATTTGCAGCTGGATCCATGTACCCAGGGCCCTGTATCACAAAACCAGTCTGCGCATGACATCCTGATGTGCAGTTCATTCACCCCATTATTATTCTTTATCTTACAATAGTGCGAAGAGGCCCCAACCAAATTTACAGCCTCATTATATGCAGTGCAATACTGTTCTTTCCCAACAGTCCCATTCAGAGCAAGCCTTGGAGGTGCAGTACTTACTTCCGAGTGTATCGGCTCAAGGCATGGGACCAAACACACATTGCGATGTCTAACTTGGCTTCCCTGACAGTTAAATAGGCCCACATAAGTTAAGAAATTCCTTGTTTGTGATACCTGCTTTGTTATTCCCTTAGCCACCATATTTTGCGTGCTACTTATTAATAATTAGGCAAGCGTCGTGCTGCAGTGGGTTATGGATCGTCCTTGTACCTCCCGGATATAGCACACAGTCATTTTCAAGAACTTTTGTTTACGGCTCAGTTGTTAGTGTGAAGTCTGGGGCCTTTAATTCTTCGTTTTATAGGCCAGTTTTAAGAGTTCACACACAAAAGAGATACATCTTTGTTAGATCCACTCTTGAGTTTAGGTGCCATGATTTTAAATCTCTAGCTTTTTATTATCTGTATGTTCCCCATGACTCTTGGTGTTCCTACAGGGAGATGGCGAGACGAGCCGAAACATCCAGGCAGTGCCCCTTCTGGCTTCCTTTCTGTTGTCTCCTTATACCTTTATACCTTTGGCATTTAGATCAAGCCAGTTTATGCATCTTGCAGCCCCAAAATCCCTTATGGAAAAATTTCAATTCTGCTCATTTATAGTTCATATTGATACAATCGTGCTCTCCCCTTTTCTCCCAGGACTCGCAAAGCCCTTGCCATTGCTCCGGCAGCATCTGTGTTAGTAACCCTCTCCACCCACATCTGGTGAGGATGATCAGAAGGTTTATACATAATGCAAGAGTAGGTGTTGCATTTGGGATGTGGATTTCAAGGCTGTGTTTGTACAATCAAAGATCCACAGGTGCACATGAAGGATTGAAGAGAGAAGCCACTGGGGAATCGAGTGAGCAGATGTGTGGGTTATCATTTTAGAGAGCCTTTTAGGAAGTTTTAATAAGCTGAAATTAAAGCTGTACTGCCTATCAATTCTGTACCAGCTTACTATACCTGCCAGGTCATGTAGGAACAAAGTCACAATAAAAATACCTCCCAGTAAATCCCACTTTCAGGTAGCCCTGCAGAGAGGTTTGTAATCTGGGATACGTTGGTGCTGCAGCAGTAGGTTTTAAGTTGGAGTCATGATGCTCTGTTACCCCACCACATTAATTAAACGGGTAATACAGAACAGCTTCATTTAAACCCCATGTATATTTTTTCAGCCAAAATAAGCACCAAAGCCTATGGCATTGCTTTCTGCTCGCCAGCATGCAGGTTGGGCCTAAGAGTACTCTTTAAAGTACATACCGCTGACTTCAAGGGAATGCAACATTTCGTCAAAATATATTTATGTATTCAGGGCCAAATTCTTTGTTGGTGAAAGTGGGTGAAACATGAGGAGAACAATGGAGCCAGGTCCATTTATACTAGAATTGAATTTTGCTGACAGTAGAGAGTACTGCATGGCGAAGGGAAAAGGGAAGGGTATTATTTCCTCTCTCCCTCTCAATCCTTCCAGCCCTTTTTGCGGGGGGAAGACATGAAACCCATGTCAACAGCAAACAGCAGTGGTCACAAAACCGAAAAGCCCTCCTTTCGCTATGCCTCAAACCCCGTTTCCCCTGATGGACTTCCATGTTCCTACACAGGCGCGCCAAAGCCTCAGACTTCCACAACGGCCCATCCAGAGAAACCGGCTGTTTCTTATGTCTGAAACAGCCCGAAGCTGTTGCTATTTCAAACCAAAGCAGGTACATTCGATAATCCCAGGCATGGCACTTATGAGAGTGAGGCCTGCAAAAGTTATAATCACCATTTCCATTTTTATATAGTACAAAATAAAAATGAAAGTTGCATGCAATGTACTCATAGCCCCTTTTCTGATGGTAACCAACTTCCATTCAGACTGTATTCCCCTAGTGCACATGGACCATCGTGGGGTATTGGAGGAATATTTGGGGTGAAAAGGTGCTGAGTATGTTGTGTACAACTTTCGTTTTTATTTTGTACCGTATAAAAAACAGAAATGGGGATTATAACTTCTGCAGGCCTCCCATGACTCAGTCCACACAGGTCCCAATCCTGCGACTGGGCCTTGCAGACAGAGCCATACACGTGTGCAAGGCTTTCTTGATTTCTGTTAGACTCTGCACAGGCTTATGGGGAAGCCATTACAGATCAGATGGTAGAATCAGGGCCTTAATAGCTTCATAATTAAATAAATCCCAGCTGTGTGTCAGCTTTGGCTAAATCTCCTTATCCCCTTACTGAATCTTTACCATCAGCTGCAGCATGTGTGCACAGCCACCCCTCCTCATACCTAACGTGCAATCTGCCTAGCAAGAGATTTCCTGTAATATTTTCACATAGCAGACAAATAGCTTTTCACAAGGCTCGATTGTTGTAGTCTGGGGCCTGAATTCCTTCCACCCCAATGCAAGTCCCTGCACTTAACTGGAGTTACTTCCGATTTGCCATGCTGCTAGTGAAACTTGCCATAGCTGGGGGATTTTTTTTTCCAAGCCATGCACAACCCACAAGCTTGTAATAATAAAAATGAATGTAGCCAAACAACCTCTAGAGGGCTCTTGAAGCTTACTTTGGCAATTAGCAACCACCTGAAATAAGTTTGGCTCTTGTTCTTTAAAGTGGATCTAATATGGTTGAGTTCCTTTATAATGGACGAGAGAAAAGGTAAGACTGACTTGCATACCTTCTGAAAGATGTCTTGGCAGATCAACACAAAAATATTTTACCAGACAGGGAGTCCCGTTCAGCTTCCCTTGCTTGTTTTGTAGGAGTTGCGCTGGCAGTTCTGGCTTGGACCCATTTTCTAGTAGGTCCTACATACTTAACATGAAGGTGCTTGTAACAGGTGAGGCGCCCAAGGTTGTCGTGATGCCGTCTAGTGGCTGTCTCAGTCCTGTCTGGCTCTTGCCCCTGCCTCCCAGGGTCCCTGCACTGGTTCCTTGCATGTCTCATTTTAAGATTTGATGAGGGGAGACTGCGGTGGTCTTTCTCGGTCTCTCAGCCCTCATTCTCTTAGGTCCTACTTGCCTTGAGGGCTAAAATTCATGACCTCCCTCCACCCCTATAGTCACAGCCATGCCTCGCAGATGTTTCTCCATACACTGTTCTGTCCTTTGTAGACCCCTCAGCCCTCTTGGCTTTAGCCTCCCTTTCCCCTGCCTGCAGACCTCTAGCCCTAGCCCACTGATTTGGGCCCGGCCCCCGTCGGGTCTCTGGGACAGCCCTTAGCCCTCTGGCCCTTACCCCAGACTGGGCTGCTCTAGTCTAGCTGAGGATCAGATGCTGTAGACTAGCCCTCTAGTCCTTGACCCTGCCTAAAGCTAAGCTCCCTACCAGGCACTCCTCCATGATCTTCAGACTTCCCCTGTATCCACAACCCAGTCCTCTGGTATACAGCTTAAATTACAACATAAATACCAGACACTCTTCCCAATTAAAAGTCTCCCTAGCTCATGGGTTGTTGCCTTACTCAGGCCATCAGCTTCCCTTCGTTCCCCCTGGGCGGCTTCGGGGAACAGCTCAGGTGCCTGCTACTCGCCCTGCTGCAGGCATCTCTCTCAGGAGCTCCTCACCCCACCTCAGAGACTGTCTGCTCTGCCCCAGGTCCTGGGTTTATATGCAGGGAAGCCATGCCCCCTTTTGGTCACATGCCTTCCCTGGCTCCACACAGGGTTTTCCCTGTCAATCAAGGGCCAGCCTGGCCCTCCACACAGCCAGCTGAGCCTGCTGCATCCTCTTAAAAGGGCACAGTTCCCTCCCCTCCCCTTCCCTTCCTCCCAAGTAACAGGGTACGGGTGCCCTGCTACAGTGTGTAAATTATTACCCCTAAGCACATATCCTGGTCACAGCTTATGAGGAAAAAACACAGGTGTTTCTTTTCCTTTCAGAAAGAATCGTGTGTTTAGTTTCAATACCTGAATAATGCATTGGAAGGTGCTGCCCTTAATTTCATCTGCAGTGAAATGACAACTAAACATTCAAAAAGCATCGGATTTACCTTGTGAAATCCCATTGCTCGCTTCTGATTATGGAAGCAGAGCTCTTTTTCACACTACAGAGAGCTTTGGGGGTTTATTCTTGATTCTCAAAGAACAAAAAAAGCCAAAGTAAGAAAAGGGAAGGGAAAAAAAAAAAAAAAAGAAAAAAAGGGGGGGGGGGGGGGGGCGGGACAAAAAACTAACCCAGATTCTTACCTCTCAGGTTGCTCTTCTCATTTTAAAGAAACCTAATGAATTATTTTTTGTTTGAATGATTATTGCACTGGTTCTAGACTGTGTAGTTCTTGTAATTAAAGAGGAACTGGCAATTAAGAGGGAAAAGGCAGTCAGCACTGTAATCTCTGGCAGGCAGAGGCATCGAGGCAGCTGCCAGTGCTACTGCCTGCTCCCCAGTCAAGGACCCAGATGCCTCTAATAATATTTCCCACAGCTCAGCATCTGGGTCTTTTAATGATGAACCAAGCTCTGTGCAACTTGGGGATTTGCTTCACTGCTGGAAGAGAGACAAGGAGAAAGAAATGGGGTTGATTTACCGGTAATGATTTCTTCAGTTAAAAAGTCCATTGTTATAGTGTTGTCAAACTTTTCTCATCGGGGAAAAAAAAGACCTCTCCCCACTGCTACAAAAATGGTTAAAAAAATACAAGTGCAAAGCTTTTAAAGTTTACCTGAAAACCTCATTAAAGTATCTCTAAACCGATATGGGTGAGAGGTGCTACCTGCAATGAAAATGTGAATAATTACTTCATGCCTCAAGTGCAGTGAAGTAGTGCAGACTTTTTAACTATCCATTGGGTACAGACCGAAGTAACAATTTTTGCCCGTTCAAGCCACAGAAAGTGGTCTGTAGCTATGACCAAACACAAGAGTAGAACAAATTCCCTCTGCTCCCTTTCCTCCCTCCCAGTCTGAAAACAGGGACAGGCTGGCAGGGGCCATTGCTAGAGGAAACCGGCTGCAGGCTCAAAGCCAGCAGCAGTGAACTTCTGTTTGGTCCGAGGGATCGTTGCAACTCAGAATGTTTCCTGCAAAGCATTGTCCATTACAGCGGCGAGCTGCATTTCTGTGTGCACCCATTGAGGCCTTAGGGCATGTCTGTGTGTTCATTAATGAGCTTTTGCTAACGCACATTAAATTTAGTACCTCCGTTGTAAGTTGCTAGGAAAAGGCACATTAGCCTATTTTAATCTATTTTATTTGTGATGCTTTAATGCGCATTAAAATAGGCTAATGTGCATTAAAGTGCACATGTAGACATCCCCTTAGGGACTAACCATCAGTCAGATGACTGAACATTAATAACGCGTCCTGCAGCTAAGAAGGGTTGAATGCGTTCTTTGTTCCAAAGGCTAATCTCTTTACAGATTGTAAGTGAAAAGAAATGTGTAAAATATTTATGCAGTCTAGTTTCTATCAATGGCCAGTTACAGTAACGGTATGACTCAATGTCTATTTTCAGGAAAAGTTTTCTTTGTACTTCAGACACCACATGCCAATCAGCCCACTAAGCCAGCTTCTCAGCAACTGTTAAATTGGTGTCACTCCAAGATGGGCAAATTTACAGTAGTTGAAGATGGTCTTTTCCACTGCAAACTCACTCTGTCTGACCCAGAGCCAAAGTGGTGAAGTCTATTTCTACAGAAGTGCTGATGAGCGAAGACATCCTTGCAGCACAAAAGCAGCCTGTAGAACCTGGCTCCCAATGCAACAGCTGAGTTGTAGCGCCAATAGTGTCATCACTTCATGCTTTTTGTCTTTCCTTGCTTGAAAATGTCATCTAATTATCTAGAAGAGCCACGAAGAATAGCAGCGAACAAATCTGAACTCTGCAAAGCACAGATTCTGTCAAGGTGAATTCGGGCCGTACTGAAAAAATGGAGATTTCCATTGACATTAATGCAAATTTCTGCTTAAAAAGCAAGAGTGTGAGTGGATTATCAATACAATGGGATGTGCTAGAATATCCCTTTCTGCTTCACATAAAACTGCTGTGCTTCAGTAAGCCTGTATGCGGCTAATTCCTTCCCTTAATTCTTAGGGAAACATGTGGATTTACACTGCAGACATTCATTGAGAAACTCATTTTCTTCCGAATCATATGCAAGGGACCAATTTAGAAACATCCATATCAGGGTTGCTTTCTTTTATGGGCTATAAATAGATACAGCCGGGGAGGGGAAGTGGGGGAATCGTGTAACCACAATGTAATAACACGACCTGCAGATTACAAGTTAATTAAAGTCGAAGCAACCAAGTGCAGTACTTGAGGAATTATTTACCTCTTGGTGTGGGGAGCTGAGATTTTCTGACATTTCTCACTAATGCAAAATAAATTAGCACTGAGAAATCCAGCCTGCTCAAACCAAAGAAACAGCGTGGTCTCTACCCATATTTTTCTTTTCCTAACACCCCTGATGACAAAAAGAAAACTGGAGTGGAAAATGGCAGTAGTCATGTGCTAGCTATCTCTAAAAGGCACTTCCCATGTCATTTTATGGCCAGTGTCAAACTGCAACAGGCTGGCAGGACTGGCCTGAATGCTCCAGCTCCTTAGCAGGTGTTGATCTTGACTCCTAATACTAAGTGCGTCTCACTGGTGCATTGAAGCAGGTAGTTCTTTACTCCGCCTAAATAAAAAAGAGGAGGAGGAATGGCAGCCTGGAGAATATTTGAGTTGAGTTTTTTGTGTTGGACTGTTCTTTTCTGCTTTAATAGGCGCAAATCCCCAGAAGCTGCTGAATTTGGACGTTGTGTAATATGTGGATTATGATTCAGAGCAGGATCAGGATGGCACCTACTCAGACTTTGCAGAAACGATGGGGATAAACTATCACCCAGATGACCCAGATTCCCTTATGGAGGCACCAGCAACCAAGGTAGCGTCTGACTTTGTTTTTTATCTGCAACTTTGGTCCACGCGTCTGCAGACTTCAGAGGCAGGTCCAAGTCTAAGTCGATTGTACTGATTTGCTACAATGTATTGCAAGGTGGGGAAGAAACATTTAATTGATTTTTTTTTCTCTGCAATTTAAATAAGCATCAATGTGAGCAGAGGACATTAAATAGAAAGTACTTTTTAAACTGATTTTTAAAAATGGGAGAGTCTATTTAGACATTTGTAAATTGTTAACAGAAGACACTTTACTGGACTGCAGTTCCTGGTGATTAGCTAATCTCTTCAACGTTGCCTGACACACAAGTCCAGTCGTTAAGGAGTTTGTCTTTTAGGCCTCACTTCAGAAAAGCCAGTAAACTTAATGTGACTTAAATCTGTACTTATATGCTTCCCAGACTGAGGATGCTCTCTTGAATTGTGCTGTTATGTATTTATACCTCTTGTCTTTTCTATCCTTATTTATATCCTGTGAACAGATGAAAATGCTCAGTCCTAATAGATCCCTCTCTGCAATTCCTAGAACGAAGCTGAGAGAGTCCTTCTGGACAAAGGAGGTAGAGGGACAGCACTGTACATTACTTACATTAATCATCCACAGCTGGATGGTTTCTGCCGCTCTTTCAGCCATGCCCTAGCTTTGAACTATCGCATGGCACAGCTAGCTATGAGGCTGAGTGCCTTTCAGTAAACCCTCTCTGCTGCAAATATGAGAATTGCATAAAACCAGACAGTGGATACCAAAAAAAAGCAACACTCTATGTCCCAGTTTTATTTTAAAACAGAAAAATATTTTTGACCCAGGCCTGCTTTAGGCCCTGACCTTTTGAATCCTAATGAGACTACTGGCAATAGGAAAAAAAAACCCTCATGCAAAAGTGCTTTGACGAGCTGTGCCTTAGACATGTGATAGCGCACTCTATTTAAACTTAAGATCTTCTGTCATTATACATCGCTCTCTGCTGGTAATTATGTATGTGTAGCGTGTTCGGCTCGCTGCCCAACAAAAAGCATTATTAAGAAACCAAATGGTTGCATCCCAAATAACCATAAAACATACATGTACCTAGAAGGTCTAGCTATATCTATTCTACTGCTGAGATCAGTTTACAGTAGCTTCTCAAGCATAAAATAAGAATGACCATTGCTACTAGCTGTCATTAGCGTCACCACAGACCATTTCAAAAGAAGCTATGGGGTTTCCACACGCTGCTAAAGGTAAGTTTGACATATATTTTACCAAGCAATTTCAGCAGCATGGTAAGACTATAAAAAAGCTTTGTCTAAAACAGTGTGCCTTGAGATCCTTTCAAGGGTGCCTTCCAGTGCTACGCCATGTTAGTACCGTTAGGTGTGCAAACATGATTCACGTGATAACCTGAGAGATGTTGAATAGGAATCCACAGTATTAAATATTAAGTATTAAATATTCTGACCTGTTGTGGCCTTTCTGAATTCTTTGCAGCAGAAAAGCTGCCATTATTAGTTTTCCGTAGTCCAAAAAGGAGTGAAAACTTAAAAGATGGCATTTTCCAAGGGGTGCCACAAGTCAAGAGGGGTGCTTCATGTCTAACAAAGGGTACCTTGAGCCTAAAAAGGTTGAGAGCCACTAGTATGGAAGATGTCATTTAGCAGAGATGATAAACAAGAAAGAAAAAAGGGACATTTTTTCCTGAAAGCTTTTATTTACTTCTCAATTTTCAATATATTTTAAAAAAATAAAAATCCAGCGAGATTTATAGCTGTTCCCCAAAGGAAAAACATTTAGTTAAAGTGGCATCTATATTTTCCTTTTTTAAAATTGAAAGTTGCCAGTAAAGGAGATGTAGATCCTTGGCAAAATTCAAGAGCAGGTTGCACAGATGCTTTACCTGGGATGGTTTGGTCGGGGATGATCCTGCTTTGAGCAGAGGCCTGGACTAGATGGCCTCCTGATGTCCCTTCCAGCCCTGCGATCCTGTGAATTGCAGATTTGAAAACTATTTTTCTGTCTGTGAAGGTGGAAAAATAATGAAGCAGTAGCTATTAGCCTTAACGCTTCCTGATACACCAACCAAGCCTGGTGAGATTCATTTGCTAAGGCACTGCAGCTACCGCCCAGGCAAAGCAACTCGTCTGCCAGAGCGAGTTTGGAAGATGGCTCTGTCCCTGCCATCCCAGTACATTTCCTCTTGGAGGTTTCAGCAGCCTTTTCCTTTCTGTACCGGGGGCCAGGAAGCTGGATCTTTCCTTCCCTCGGCCTTCTGGAGGAGCCGCCTTTTCTTTGCCGCGTCCCCTGCCTGGGTGGCTTTCGAAGGGCTGGACAGGTCACCCGATGCTGAAGCATGGCTTAGTGAGGGAGCTGAAAATGCCGGGTTGGGCATCCCTGCCATCCACTGCCCCAGGTGACTTCTTACAAGGCAGAAGACAAATAGGGAGGGGAAGGGAGGTTGAGGTGGGGCAATCCCTCGTGCCTGGCTTATACTTGGCAGAGACAGGACAGCTCAGTGGAGGCTGCAGCAGCAGTGGGAGAGCAAGCCCAGGTGAGTGATGAAGTTGGGAGTTTTCTAGCATATGAGTCAAGCTCATCCCGGCGGGGTTATGCTTGGTTAGTGATCTCAGCCCTCACGGCTCGGATGCGAAGAAAAGAGGGTCTGGATTGGGGGCGAGAGAGGGATAATTGGCTCAAGCGCTAACAGGAAGCAGGAGGAAACAGGTGGAAGAAAGCATCCTTCTTGAAGGGAAAAAAATGCTGGCCTTTTGCATTAGGATTTTTCTTTGCTGTAGGTCTGCAAGGCAAGTGGAAATCACCCCCCTCCTTCCTTCCCTCACCCCTCGGTGCAACCAGACAGAAAAATGAATGTCAGATAAATGGCAAGGAGCCAGCAGGGCGAAGGACCCGGCCCTTGTCCCGCTGAAGCTGATCGAAAAAATGCCTCTTGACTTCAACACAAGAAAGATCAGGCCCTATGTTCACAGCTTTGAAGGGCCCTATTTGCCACCGCTCGCATTGCCAGTATCCAGTTCATCAGAGAGCCCTGGGCATACTTGGGCAGACAATGCGATGGGAAGGTAAGAATTATCCTTTGTTTTAAAAATCACAGTGAACGCATGGAAAGCTTCCATTACAAAAGATTATGAGGCTGAATTTACTGTGCGCTGTAAACTTGCGTCCAGTGATCAAAAGCTAATGGAAAAAAGAGGCTTTTTTTTTTTTTTAAAGAGAAATAAGGAATTAGCATAAATTAATATAGCACCATATGTACAAGTTTCATTAGATAACAAAGGATCTAATCACAAAAGTATAAATATTTAATTTAATTCTAGCTGGTGCTAGCATGCAGTAATCCAGCTGAGCATAGAAATACACATTTAGGAAGGAGGGGGGAGAAAAGCAATATGCTATCTCAGTTCATAGGAAGGTCACCATGTTCACTACTGTTTGGCCATTCATTTTTCTTTGCTTTCCAGTGTGCGCGCATGCATGGCGTCAAGTCAGTCGCAGCACTTTTCCCACGGGGCGTGAGTCGGTTGTCAGCAGTTTGACACAGGAATTGCAGTACAGATGGGGTCTGATTTACGGCCCACTGAAATCATGAAAAGGTTTTCTGTTGACTTCAGTGAAAGCAGGATGAGGCCTTCCCCAGCCTCTGACGAAAAGCCAAGAGCATACCTACTTCCTGTGGACCGTGGTGGACTCATATTCCAATCTTAGTACAATTTGGGGGCAAGGAGGAAAGTTTTCAAGCATCCTATTGGTACTTTGTGAGTGTGTGTGTGTGTGTGATCCTTACGAGTGCAGAAAAGCGGCTGAAGGTAGAAATTGACTTGGACTTTCCATTTGCGGTTGTTCATACAGTATGTTTGACATTAATGATGTGACTGAGTTGCTATAATTAAGATTAATTTGCGAAGGTGGCAGCCAAGTTGAATCCTTTACCTTTCTTTTCTAAATTAATGTGGCACTGAGTAGCATGACATACTCCACGTTCTGCTGTGCACACTTATAAATTAATCCCCACGCCATTGTCAATAAGCAGATGGGGAATATTTGCGTTAACGGGGTTTTTTATTCAGCGTTGCAGAAATGATAAAACCGCCAAAGGAAGTGCACGGCAATTCAGTTTCATTACTTGGGCCCCATACACAGGTGGAGGCCTGCTGGATTGCATTTACTGTCATTTGTAATTGCCTGCGTACAAAAGTTAATTGATTTAAGTTGTAGGTGTGTGCGGCACGCGTGTGTGAGTGTTTGTTTTTAAGGAGGGTTTTATTTACAGAGCTCTATAATGAGGTCCGCCGGTTGGGTTTCATTTAACAAACGATGAAACTATACATATGATGATGTCTGTTTATATATGTGCATATTATAGCTGTCTATAGGAGGAGCAGGTGTGTAGCCGTGCATTTGTTGAGTGTTTCAGGGTGTGCGCGTGCGTCCATGCACCCTCCGGATTTTGGTTGCTGAGATCTGTAGTTGTGTGTTGGAGGGCCGCCCTGCTTGGTTTTATATTTTGATTTTTGCAAGGGAAATAGGCAGTGAGCAGCTGAAAGAAATCCGTTCCCACTATGCAATATGTCAAAGGCCCTTTTTGTCAATATATCCAGTCATTTTATTAATAGATTTTTTTTAAAATAGCTTCCTGTATATTAGGTTTTAAGAAATAACCCTTTTCATTGACCACTCCATTCTCAATTGCAGCTCTTTCATTAGTGTGATAAATGGCTGTTTAAAAACTAGAGAAAAATCATATGCTAAACCATGGGATGGAGACCAGCAGAAAAAAAGCCCATAACAGTAAGTTGGAACATCTCTGACCTGAACTGTGGGTCTTTTCTCGCTGAAAAAACAAGCAAAACAGAGCAGCTTTATCAGTCTCTCCCCCACTGGAACGAATAGGATTAATGTAGCTAAAAAATTACGCAGCAGCTTCCAAAATGTACCATATGGTTTTGCTTTAATTCAGCATGAGTTTTGATTGCTTCTTACCACCGGATCACACCAAATAATGAGCACAGCATTACCTGCTGCAGCTTAACTGCTAAGCACGGGGTAAGGAAAAGCACCTTCATGGGTATTAAATGTACTGTGTATTGGTATCCTTCCCTGGACCAAATAGCCACATTTAATACCCAGGAAGGTGCCTGTCACAGTGGAAGAAGCATTTTGTGGGATAAGGCACTGAACTGGAAAACAGGAGATCCGGGTTCATGTTTCAGCTCTGCCACAGACTTTCTGTTTGACCTTGGGAAACTTTCTCCCTTCCCCATCCCCACCATGCACCTCCTCTTTGGGGACAGGCACGCTCTTATTCTGAGTTTCTACTGTGCCTTAGTCCAAGGGAGTCCTGGTTTTACCTGGGGCCATTACCATAATGATAATCTTGATAATGAATGGCTTTGCTAGTCATTTTGAGGAAGAGATCTATAGTGGAGCTCTGCTGGTGAGTACCAGGAGAGTGATGGGATACTGAGGAGTTGACTTTCCTGTTAAGTTGATCCAGGAAGGAGTGTTTAAACATAAAAGTCCTGTTGTTTCCTTGGCATTTGTTTCTCTAGTTCTTTGGGAAAACAAGTTAATCTTATTGTCTGGGGTTGGAAAAGCAAGACTTAGTGTGATGGATGCAGCAATGCAGAAGACTGGCCTGATGCAAAGCCCATTGAAATCAGTGGGAATGTCTCCATTGATTTCATTAGGCCCTTACAAAGACCAGGTGTGAAGCTAACACTCATTGAATGACGTGTGCACTGTGAATAAGCACTAGGTTATTCTTGGCAGTTCTGTATTTCAATAAATGCATCTCCAATTAGGAGGGTCAGCGCTATGCAAAGAAGGCAACTGCGACCTCATTGTCTACATTTCCGAAGGCTTGTCTATTAAGTGATGTGTTTTGCTCTCGCTACTTAAAATGGACCTTTCCACCTCCAGACGGCAGAGTGTTGTGTACTTTGCATCCTCAGCTGAAATGGTTTCAAACTAGACCCTTTGGAGAATGATTATGTCGAGAGATCTCGTTTGATTGCCCTGCCTGTGCGGGCTTATCGAATGTCAATTCTGTTCAAGTAACACTCCTGACACTTGATGACTCTCTGCCAGGTTACATGTTTGACAGCTGTTCTGGGGTGTGTTTTCCCAGGCACTGGCCTGATGAGCCTCATAAAGCCAATTGCAGTCAGAGACAATTAATGTTACTCTCCTCAAGTTCTCATGGAAAGGGTAGCATAATGCAGAGGATCAGCATGAAATCTGTGACCTTTGGAAGTGTAAGCTGGAGATGGAAGCTGAGCTTGGGTCAACATAAGCTGTGTCCAGTTCAGCTCTGAAGGGATAGTGAGGAGATGGAGAATTACACATTTCATAAAAGCAACATGAGCTTTTCTCTCTCTTGCTTTTCCAAGCACAATAGATTCAGGTTACCCTGATGAAAATCAGCTCCCATCAGCTACTCGAATCTCATGTTTTTATCTGGTAGCAATACCTGCAATTAACACCAATTTTAAACTTATCTACACCCTGTGGGCTTGATTCTGCTATTCTTTGTTGTACTGGATGTGCTATGCAAGCAGGCCTGTTGGGTCAAATCTTCAAGCTGTTCCATTGAAGCAAATATTGATTTGCACTATGTTGATTTGCACCTCCAGATTTGCACTATCTGAATCTCTGGTCCAGCTGATCTCAATATAACCATAAGGAAACCAAAGTCACTTTGGATTCTTGTATGGGCAGGGCAATGGTATGGTCTCAGTGTATTTTGGAAAAGAATTACAGATGAGCCATAGGAACTTCAGAGCAAATAATAGAAAAAGTTTCCTAACTGTGAAGCAGTTGAACAGGCTGCCTAGGTGAGCTATGGAAATTCCCTCCTTGGAGATTTTCAAGAAGAGGCTGGATAGGCGTCTGTCTGGGATGGTTTAGGAATAGCCCATCCCGCACCTGGGCAATGACGAGGTCTCTTCAGTCCTAAGTTTCTATGGTTCTCCAAGTCTCCAGGGTGATACAGCCATGCTTCTTGTCATCCACAGGAGACAAGCTCATGCCAGGGTATGTTGTCTCTGTATCTTTTGGTTTCGGGTAGCTGGGGCGCCTGTACACATCACAGGATTTAATCCACCTTAAATGAAATAGGTTTATGTGTGTTTGCACATAACGAATCCATGGACCCGACACCTTAATTCGCGGCGAGCCAAACTAAACTATGTCCGAGGAGTTTTACTTTAATGCACCAGAAAGACTTTTAAAGCTTCCAGAAAACCCGCTCGTGCAAACAGTCGTGCCGTAGCAGCGCAAGGAAGGGCAACAAATGTGATGTGTACAAATGCCCCGTGTGGCTATCTTTATTTGCACTTCCACTTCCACCCACTCTGCATTTCTACTCATTAGGTCTGACAGGACAGGATTTCACTCAATTTGAGCTGCTTTCATCACAGCTTTTAACTTATTTTTTCCTGCAGCACTCCTGTCGATTAGAGAGATGCTGTTACCCCAAGCCTGTAGGGAACCAAAGCACAGAGAGGCTAGTGACTTGGCCAGGGTCACATAGGATGGCTTTGGTGGAGCACTGTCCCAAAATTTGGCCTTGGTGTGCTTTTAAACAACAAAAATTAAACAAAAAGTGATGGAAATTTTTCTAATCGTTCCAAACCTTTCTAATTACCAGAGCTGCTTCTGTGCATACTCAGCAGTGAGAAAGGGAAGCCCAGTGCAGAAACCGCAGTACCTGGTCACTAGACAGAGGCCTTGGTATGACCATCACCTGATCTTTAATATCATAAGATCCAAAATATAGGCAGCATGCCCATGGATCAAAACTCTGCACAATAGCTTTACAACCAAAATCAACACAGTCTACCATCAGGGAGCCGGGGAGGGGGAAAGGGGTGAGATAAACCAAGTGCCTTCACCTTCTCAGGTAAAATTTGTATCGATTAAAAAAGTTGAAAGGGTTCAGGAGAGGAGGTGAACTTGTTTCTATGTGCTGTTAATATCCTGCTCAGCTGGGCAGCAAAGATTCGTGAGTCAGGGCTCCCCGCAGCATGGCCTAGGCAGCAGCTTGGTGTCCTTGGGCCACAGATGTTTGGTTGTAGTGTTGATGTCCAATATGCCCAGCCATTGAGGCAGATGGCGAGCAGGAAAATATTTCTGAACTTTTGGAAAATATACCACCCCTGAGCCTGGCAAGGGAGACGGCTGAAATTGGAAAATAATGTAATAGAATATTTTATTTTCCACAAAAGGCCTTAATGCTGGGAAGAGTGCCATGTCAGGGAGGGCCGGCTGGCTGCCTTCGTGCTATTCTGCTCCGCTTAATAATGGCGCGCTGTTTGCAGTCCTTCCCTATTTTAAACTGATGCAGAGGTTTGTAGTTCATCTCGCAAAGAGACAGCAAGTGATATCGATGGTAAATATTTGTTGATGGATAGGAGGAAAAAATTAAGCCAGGTCTGAGCTCAATCTTGCTGTAGCAAAAGCATTAAAGTTGTCTTTTTTCATCGTATATGACTTAATGATTGGTTCTGTCCTCCTCGGAGACACGGCCATCAGTCCATCCATCATGTGTCCTCCAGAGAGAAGGAGGGGGACAGGAGAGAGAGAGAGCACCAAGATCCAGCAAAACACTTAAGCATTAACTTAAAAAGGAGCAAACGAGTAGTAATTCTCTGACATCAATGGGGCTCTCTTTGGGTCAAATAGCCCTGTTGAAACCCACAGGTCCGCAGGCAAGTTCAGCACGTGCACAAGAGCTTTTCAGGGTGCAAATGAGTGTTTTATGCATTTTTTTTTCATTAAAGGAAGATGGATTTTTTTGTCCCATCAGTAACAAGAAAGTTTAACCTTTTCTTTGCCTTTTCAAAGGACGTGATCACAAAAGCCCATGCTATTAAAAGAACTTCCAACTTGTCGGTTTCCATCGCTTTCTTTTTATTTAATTTTTGTTGTTTCAAATCACACCAAGGCCGAAGTTTGTCCGTAGAGAGGTGCGTGTGACTCCCAGGGGCTTCTGAGTGCTCTTCCAGGGCAAGGACTCGGCAAGCCACAGATAATGAATCACTTGGTCATTGATTTTTCGCCTCTTTTTGCGTTCGCAGAATGCCACAGTCGATGGGTGTAGGTTTCAAATAAAAGCATTAGCGCCATTGAGCAGACTTGATATATTTGGTCAAGACAGCTTGCTTAGGGGAGGCTGCTAAAAGGAGGCTGAGCCCAGGCGGCTGGGAGCACCACTGAATCTGACAGCGTGGACTTCTGATGCATTCTCCAATTCAGCTTACAAGAGTAGTCACAGCTAAAGCCAACTGAGTAATATCTTAGTTTTGTAGTGTGAAACCCACACCGGGCATATTTTTAAGGAGGTGCCACGGGCGTGTTTTGTTCAGCCTGCGGTCATAACGTTTCTGTAGCACAGTGGATTGCAACTAAATACCATTTGCGACAGAAAGGTTTAAGATGAGGAAATGCATCTGAACCATTAAAGAAGCACTCAAACTGGAACACTGTATTTTAACCAAGTGTTTATCCTTGCAAAGCATCAGTTTGCTTCTATCCTCAGCAGAGCAAACTTTGGGATTGTAACATAGATCACACAGCTCTTTGCAGGCTAATGCTTTTATAGCCATAGATAATAGCAACTGGAAGTACAGTCAGCTACCTGGTCCATTCACAAACCTAATGATTACATGCACTAAATATCTGTGTTGTATGTAGGCACTGCAGTCCAGCCTGCCTGCTCCAGAGCCAGCATCGCTATAGTGTCTGATCAAGTCATAGACATCTGTTGATTTATCCTCCCAGTGACTCTAGGAGGTGTCACCCCTTTTTATGAATAGTGAAATGAGGCAGGGAAGATGCGTGCAATGCCATGCAGGGCTATCTGAGCTAGCTCTGCACTTGTCCACTTCGGGATCACATCAGTAGGACCACATGGGTGCAACTTTCTCCCCAGGAGAATTTACTGTAGCAGGGCAATCCTGCGTCTGAGTCTGCAGCTAGCGCTATCAGCAACTACTCGAGGAATGGATGTACGGCATGGTGTGCTGCTGTGTCCTTGTGCCCAGTGAGACTATGGCCCAGATTGTTAAAGATATTTAGGTACCTAAAGATGCAGATAGACAACCGTTATATACTGCTGAGAGCTTAGGACCATATCTGAAGAGACACTTCTGAAAATCCCACCAGACCCAATTTAGGTGCCAAAGTACATTAAAAAGCATTGCCTGAAATGACGTCTTGGTCATCACTGGTTACTGAAGGAGGTCTGCTGAATCCCATCCCAGTGCCTTAACCTTAGCAACCATCCTTCTTACTTAGGATAATGCTTACAATGTGAGCAGGTCCCCTTGAAGGCAAGTGCTTGAATGCCTTCTTGAATTGGGGGCACAATAACCTTTCCCAGATATTGTTGATCTGCCTTAATTATTAAAAACATCTCCATGATGTTGACAGTAGATATAAACACTGCTACTAACACCGTTTAGCCAGAAAGAGCGAAGCCATACCACTATCTATGATGAAAACCATGCGCCTGAGCACTGACTTGATATATGTGTAAGTAGATTTATACGTTATATAAATTAGTGAAGACCTTTTTATTTTTGTTCCTTTAGCCTTAAAAGGGGATGCTTACATGGGATAATTATTTATAGGACTCTGCGTGTTATCCATTGACATTTAGAATGTAAATTGATTTCTGCATTATTGTATCGGCAATTAGCAATTTATGTTCTAAAGACTTAGCGCACGTTATTTTTAATGGACATAACACTTAACGTTCAAGGCTATTTTTATCTCAGTGTGGAAGTTTTTACATGTGTAGAGAAGCTGCCGATGCAGTTAATGTGCAATTGTAGAAATCCCCGTGCATCCAGAAGAGAATAGACGCTGCGCCTTCACCATCTGTTCTACCCTCTAAAGATGAAGCCGACAACATCATCTTCACAATCCGCGTCTTGAAAAAGTAAGGTACTGAGTCATTTAGATTCTAGTCTACAAGCTTTTTGGTCTTTTTTTCCCTTTATATTGCAACGGGTATCTTTCTCTCAGCAAACGCAGCATATGCAATTTGCTATCCAAAGAGATCTTATCCTTCCTCGCAGACAGAAGCCCAGGCTAACACCAGTTGTTCATCTTGGTCTCCTAAGTGCTGTCATCTTAGTAGGCCCTTGAACCACTGACCCATGCCCATCCAGGTGGGTCTCCAATTTGCAATAGAGTGCCACTTATGTCCTGAGGGCACTGCCAATGCTGCCGTATGAATATTCACAAGGCAATGCATCTGGGAGCAGCAAGAGCTGGGCTTTGTTAATAATATTGCACACCACCTACGACTCTGTCAGCCTCATTTCCTCACAGAATTATAGAAACAGGTCTGTTTGCTTGTGATTCCAATGGTAATATAAATTTAATGGCTAATATGAAACGGGGAGAAAGGGAAGATTTGTTCAGCTCCCGAAACCTCATAGACTAATATTGCCATCCAATGCCATAGAAGGAGCAAGGAACTTAGCAACATCGTTAAAGTGCTTTGCAACTCTAATATATAGTGACAGAAATGCTTAAAAATTTATGCACTCGTCAGAAAGAACTCATTTCATTTTTTCCTCCAGCCCGATTTTTCATCAAGGGTGGCGAAATTGTCAGGAAGGAACGAGAGTGAAAAATAGATCTGCAGCAGACACAACAGTTTGTACATTAAAAGGCTGGCTTTCCCGGAGGTAAGGCCTCCTTTACCGCTCCGTCCTGAGGCCATACGGGCTGAGCTGCAGGTATATTCTTAATATGCTTGCAGCCCTCCCTGTTTGTGGGGGGCTGCGATCTGTAAAGCTGACAGACACGTAGCCGCCTGATAGAGCTGGCTCTGCACTATATAAATAGATGTGGTATTCCCATAGGCCTGAGTTTGTTCCTCAGTTCCCTTGAGGCAGGTGCAGAAGGTGTCGAAGCTGGGAAAGCGGGATCGAGCAGCTTTAAACAGCCTCTGCCCTCCTCGTGTTCCTGAGCGTGCGTTACCCGGCAATACCGTAACACGAGCAAAGCTGTATTGGGAGCCTTGCACGGGTAGATGCTGGCTATGGGAACAAGCCAGGAAACAGCCATGGGCACAAGATTTTTGAGGCTTCAGATCCATGAGGATTCAAAGCTTTATGTAGCCTGGAGAGGTCACCGATGTCCTTCCAGCTCACAGATGGGATTAGCATCCATGGAAGGGGAAGGGCGGCACGTTACACTTCAAGGTCCGGGACAGACATTGCATAAACGGGCTTGACCCAAATCAAGTAAGTCTGATGCTACATTCAATCAGGTTTATCTTAAACCAGTTTTACCCATTTTAAAACTGGTTTATATGCACTAAACGTATGTTCTGTTACAGGTTGAAGCCAGTTGCTGATCACGTAAACTGGTTTGCATTTAATGTCTGCCCCTCGCCTAACTGTGGATTAGAGTGATCCCCACTCTTAATCTCCTGCTTATCTTGCTGGGATCCTATGACCCCAGCTGACTTCCTGCCCTTCGGGCAGGGGGCTGGACTCGATGATCTTCCGAGGTCCCTTCCAGCCCTAATGTCTATGAAGTCTCCTTTTTTTCTCCAATTGTCCACCCTCAAATAGTGGACAAAGTAAAATTCACCCGGACCTGCCATGCTCAGTCACATTCAGTTCAGTCACCCCACTAAACCCAGTCCTCCGCTGGCTTGCAACTGGGGAAAAATTTGCAAAGCCCCTAAATGACCTATTTCCCACTTAGAAAGCAATATGTCCATGCTGCAGTCTGCAGCATAGTGCTGGAAAACCTGAGATAGCTTTAAATGAGCTGCCTAGGGTACTTCAAATAGCAATGGCAGTACAGAGCTCCGTGCTGAGAATAGGGGTTTTAGAGCCAGCCTGGGTATCTTCACGTTATACTGCCGTCTGTCTGCAGAGGAGACCTACCCTTAGGCCAAAACAACCCTTCAAAGGGTCAAGAGTTCTTTTGTCAGTCTAGTTTAAACCAGAAGGGAATCATCTACACCAGGATACTGCTGGTATAACTTTGGGGGTCGGGGGTAGTGACCCTTTGAAATGCCCTCCAGGCATAGAAAGGTGATTAGAAGTGGACTGCTAACGGCCAACATCCCTTTTGGAAATGGCAGTCAGGTTTGTGACTCGCTTATGTGCTGCTGAGAACATGTACCCCTTGCATCGCTTCCCCGGGGAAAGGGAATGCAAAATGCAAGACAGCTAATGCTTTCCACTGGCATGAAAGATTGCACGGGGTTCATGACTATGCAGAATCAGACCCCGAACTTCAGGACGTCTATTCAAGTGAGTAAGAGCCGTCGTGATGTCCCCCTGGCTTTCTGTCACAGTCGGCTGGATGCAGGGAACTATCTGCTCTTGCTGAGTTTCCTGAGCCTCATACATACTTAAATATTCAGGATCAGATTTTCCAAGTAGGCTACGGGATTTAGACACACACTATCCATTCATTGAAATGGAAGATGTGTCTGGATTACCCAGTCTGGTTGGGGAAAAGAGCCCTGATTTCTATGTATTATTTATTGACTATTGCCTGAGCAAACGGAGCTTATTAGCAGTAAATGAAAATATGATATTGCAGGAACTGTCACTTTAAACGATACTCCATTATTCATGCAATGATGTTGCTACCGTCTCGTTTTTAATGATTATTTGTTTTACAGTTGTACCGTGAGACCAGAACTGAGATCAGGGCCTCTGTAACCCAGGCTCTGCCTAAACTCAGATTTTAAAGTTTCAATAGATTGAGTAGGAAGGGGCACAAGGAGAAAGAAAGGTGCATGCAACAGGTCAAACACCCGAGGTTTTTTTAATCCAGGAGGTGTCCGGTCAGTCAGGCCACGCTCGTCTCCTCTTTCACAGAGCAGCATTTCATGCCCTGCTAACTCCAGCCACGCGCTGCACCTGCTCCTCGTGCAATGGTGTACAGCTCTCTGCATCGTTTGCCCTGGTCAGGCTGGTACAGGGAAAACACCTGCTGCTTCTCAGTGTGATTCTGGCCTAAACATTGTATGAGTGGAAACGTCATTTGTGCATGACGGCACCTTTTTGTTAGCAAATTTTCTTAACCAGGTCTGAGAAAACGGGGTGCGGCCTCATGGTTTATGGATCAGACACCTTCGGTAAGGTCTGAAAAAGAAAACCTAGCGAACACCCGTATCCCCCATATGATGACCAGCCTGGAAAGTTGCATGGGGTCTGGATTCAGACAGTCCTTGAATTGCCACTTACATTATCACAGCAGCCGGGGCTCCTGTGTCTCTTCCCCATAAAAACGTGTGCTCTCTGTACTGCACACGTGTCCCTGTACAAACAGCATTGCTCTCATTCACGTATTGGAGCTCTTGGGTGAAAGACCATTACCGAGGCAGAAGAAATTGTTCCCGGTGTTCTCTTAAGGGGGCCGTCAGCAAAGAAAAATTGTCATTCCTGAGGCTCTTTGCCTTACCGGTTCCTACCAAGAGAGTCTTAACCTCTTTACTGCTATGTGGATATATGCTGCACGTCAAGGCTTACTGCCCCTCTGGCACTCGGTGCTGAACGCCAGCCCTGCCACGTTGTTGGCCCCTTTTTGGAAATGTAATGCCGTTGTGGACACGGAGTCTCATTTTGCCGAGCCCGGACGGACAGGAGGCTGCGCTCCTTCGCCCAGCTGTGGAGCAGAGCAGCTATTCGTTACCATCCCTCTCGCAGGGCTGCAGGCTGTGAGCTTGTCTGAGATGACGAGGAGCAGAGCCAAAGAAACCGATCCTTCAGGTGCTGCCTGCAAAAACTTTGCTGCCTGTTTGCTCGGCGCTTTCCTTCGGTGGTACAAACCCTGGGGTGATTCGTGTGCCAGTCTGCATCAGCGGGACTGCACCGCTGGCGTCAAATCTTGCCCTGTGAATACCTCGAGGGACACCACCCAGGCTGCAGTGCACATCCCTGGCTTTCGCCTGATGGGTTTTATCTTCACAAGACACCAGGCACGGCTCGTTTCTAGATGGGGAGCTGAGGCACGGGACAAACTCACCGCCTCACCTGAGCTCGCCCAGGAAGGAGGAGCTGAACGTGAACCTCCTGAGTTCACGTTCAGCATCTTCTCCGCTAAACCAGTCTTCCCCCGCAGTAGTGGTCATGCACCTCCTGACACTAGAGCACTTGCAGGGATCGCTCATCCCTTCACCCAGCTAGGACTAATCTGGGTTCATTTGTATGGGGTTTTGCAGTGCTTGCTTTTTCTCTCTCTCTTTCTGCGCCGTCCCTGGTGTCAGCAGGTACAACTCTCTTGACCCCTTTTTTTCCCCAGGCCTCAGCCATGCTTCCTGGCTAGATATTCAAATACACAGAGGTTTCTTTGCATGTCAGATTCCCAAATGCTCGATGCTGAAACAGGCTTTGATGCCTGAAGCCAGTTTCTACTGTATGCACATTCCCCTGACAGCAGTCTCTCTCTCCGAGCGTGCAGTCGTCAGGCACTAATGTGTGGTGCTTTCATTTGCCCTGCGTGTGCTGCTCTTCGGGGGAGATGGAGCGAGTCGCAGGTGCAGTTCATGAGAAGCACGCTTCTGGGCTTATCTTTTTTTGCTTCCTGGAAAGGCCAAACCTTGTTGCAGCCTCCCGGTTTTCAGTACAACTCTGGAACAACACTGAGGCCTCATTATAGCTATTGTATCAGATCATTATATGATAATATTATACCATTATAACTTGGGAGTCTCCAGCACATACCCAAAAACTGCCTGTTGGGGGCCCCACAACCTCTCCAGTCCACCCGTCTAGGCAGATCTGCTTTCAGCAGCATGGGGCTGCTCCACAGGGTTGCTCTGATTCAACCCTGGGGAGTGCAGGAGCTGATGCACGCTAGCTCGTTGAGTGTCACAGGGATCCCAGGAGGTCTTGATGCTCCGCCGCCCAACCTTAGCGCTATCAGTATGCAGGCTCTGTGTTTTCATCCGGGTCATTACGCCCTCAGGTCCCCACCCTGACTTCTGAAGTCCAGAAACTCCTTCAGCTGAACGATGAATAAGTAATGGTCAAATCCATCTTGATCTCGCACGACTTTGCAGCCTTCTAAAAGACAGCTCCAACGTACATTTGAACCACCACCCTGGAGATGTGGCTCCAGCCCCTGCACAGAGATGGCCTTTCTATTCAAAGACGATGCTATTAGCAGGCAATTAAATTATGGGTAGAGCAAGGATGAGGTGAGAAAGAGCAGATAATGTTGGAGCAAGCCAGCAGCAGTCCTCTGCAGGCTCTGGTCGGGCATTTGGGAAAGGTTATGGAGTATCACAAGGCAATGCTCTGCTCTCTCTTCCCAGGTGAAAGCAAAGAACCTGTTACATTGCCACCATGGTACAAAGAAGGAATAAAATCCCCATCCCCTGCATATTGCCCTCACCAGACAGGAGAAGACTGGGAACTATTAGTAACATAAACCATAATGGTATTGGCTGGGCTGATCCTACGGGGCAGTCAGCCTCCTGAGAGCAAAACTGTGCAAATTGAATGAAAAGAGGCAGTGCATTAATAAACAGCGAACCTGGTCTGGGTGTGCAGTGGGTGGAAACCCATTACTTACCCCTCTTTGTGCAAGAAACCATTGACCACCAAGCTCCAGCACAAGATGGGCAAGGAGGAGCCCCCATTCCTCTGGGAGCTGCCCTTGGGGTGAAGCAGCCGTGCCTCAGCCTTGACCCAAGGCAGAGGTTGCATGCTATCGTCCAGCCCCAGAGCAACAAAGAAGGCACTGCACTCACCATGCAGGGTGCCGAATAAAATGACCTAGAGAACGGAAATGTCAGAGTGAAGGATCCTCCTAAAGTTACCGTTTTGTGCATTTCTGTCGTGCTTTCTACTAAAAAAGACACTACATAATAACGTGAATGAATGTGTGTGATGTACTTTCCTCCAAATGTTACCGTGAATGGTAAAATCAGATTATTGATAAGACCTACCTCATACCCCTGATTGGAAAAAAAACCCAATATTTTTCCCCCCATTTAAATTCTGATTGCTCCAAGCACAGGAAA
>NW_005842257.1:717765-723113 GCF_000455745.1 Alligator sinensis | reverse complement strand
GAGCGTTTCTTAGAGATAATCTCTCTCTCGCTCTCCCTTTCTCTCTCCAGCTCTCTCTCAGATATCATTGTTCAGTGTCATATCTCTGCTTATGCATGGGGTACGTGGGAAGAGAACTGGGCTCCAATCATCGCCCAGAAAAGAAAGAAATCATATTAATTTCCATGGTAATAGAAAGGTGGTGAGGTTACATTTTTCACTCCATCAGAGTTTCCGTGTTTAACTAAGTGGTCTTTTTCTATCTCACTTAGAAATCACGTCCCAGATAGCAGTAGATGACAGGGACTGAAATCGCAAGACTATATTGTCGAGTACTTTATCATCTACCAGTAATGAAATGGCTCTGGATCTCCTGGTGGGAAACTTTCTGGTTATCGAGTGCGGCTCTTCAGAGCGAGCTTGGTGAAGTCCGGGGTGGTTGAATGCAGATCACCATGCATTGCTCTGTTGTGAAACAGTCATTTTTGGAGCAGGGGAGAAAAATGCCTTCACTATAAAATGGCTCCTGTGTAGTCCATTTTCGAAAATGAAGTTGCCCTGTTTTGCGGTCTGGGTATCTTTGTGTCCTTGTGGTGGCTGATTCCCTTTAACGGGAAATAAAATGTGTCAGTAGTTAATCCAAATGTCACTTCAAGCTTGTCAGCAGGAAGCTTATTGCAACGTTAAAGGAGTCAAAATAAATGGAGTGCCAGGGAGAATAGCCTGGGTGTCAGGTAGGCTAGGGAGAAGACTGACTGCTGGGCTGGCTTGCCCAGGATATAAATAATTAAGGAAGCGCTCTTCTCTCAGCCCACGTGCGATATCCTTCACTTCATCTATTGTTCCCATCGCTGTTCTCTTTGTACCTTTGCTTGCCCTGTTTTTGGTTGTTTTTATAACACCGCACAACGAGCGCAATCGGGTTTTGATCAGCCGGAGAGACGTGTGACAGTTCGGCTCCGCCAAGGATATTCCCAAAATAAAATTTATTTTTAAAAGAATCCTTTCTTTCTGTCTCCCAGCAACTTCCATACGATCGCTATTGCCAGACAAAGTCCATAAATCATCCCTAATCGCTCAACAGTTAGGCTTTTAAGTAGGGCAACTATATAAGCGCTCTCAAGTTTTGAACGGTGCTGTGTACCAATGCTAATTAAAACTCAAGTGCTTAGACTGACCTCCTGTAATGGGACAGATTCAAAGTGGGAGTAAAGGGGCCTAGCTATACTGGCCACAACAGTGCTCCTCTTTTAGTATTGACTTAGGATCTCTCCCTTACAGATCTGCATTTTTGTAATTCAGTACCTACGGACTGGATCATGCCTGCCTTATTCACACTAAGCAGTCCCCAAGTTGGTTTCTCTGGGACTATTCCAGTAGCAAGGTCCTGCACACCATGAGTCAGGACGGTAGGATCTGGCCTTTGGTGTGCAATAGGCTTTTTTTTTCAGCCTTGAAAAATGGGTATTTTCTTTACTTGCATTTCTCAAGGACTGAAATGTAAATAGGTCTTTGTCTTCATCTCCATTTTTCTCGCTCTTATTTTAATGGCTATGATAATGGATGAAAACTGCCGTAGCCTGGGAATTAATCGATGCAATTAGCCTCCTCTGGCAATAATAATAATCGAGGGGTTACGACAATGAAGCGATCGGTGCCTAGTGGCCTTTCCCAGGACTCATAGCGTGATAATGTCAGATTTTTGAAGTCGCGCTCTTCTGTCAGTTCTCTCCCTATCAAGCAGGTGGTGAGTGAAAAGTTATTCAAGGATGGTGTTATGTACCCTTCATGAATTATGCATCTTAAACAAACTTACATGATCTGAAGCACTCAAGTGGAAGCCTTTTAGCTAGAAGCAGGCCGCTGGAGAGCTCAGCTACAGATCTCCAATGATGGTTTAAAATAGCTCACTGTAGTAAGCCTGCTCTCATTCTCTCTTTGACTCAGTGGCCCATACCTCGCTTCATTTGCTTATTGCAACTGCAATGGTGCTTTTGAAATCCCTCCAGGAGAGACCCATCTTACAGCTTCCACGATGGTTAAAAAGGCTGTGCTCCTTTCACTGTGAGCTTTGTGCTCTGATATGGCTTTTTTTGTTGTTTTTTCAAGAAAAAGAGCACGCGAGACAGAGGGATCCTGCAAAGGTCACTTTTTAGCCTTTGGTGAAGAAAAATAATAAGTTCCATCAAGGGAAGGGAACCGTGCTTGTCTTTATGGGGTAGTTGAAGTAGCGCTTTAGTTGCTGTGTGTCATTTAACCAGCATGTTGCTAGCAACATTATTACCGGGCACTAATTAAGAGCTTTTCTCCATCTGAGACTAAACTGTTGGGTGCAGTTCTTTTCTGGTCATCAGTGCTTGGTAATCAGCTGCGTAGAGGGTTAAATAGCTCACTTCTGCTCGCTGTGGCCTACCGCTCCCAGATGATTCTTCAAGAAGAACTTAATTCTCTCTGGGCGCGTCTACATGTGTAGTTATGCATGCCTAAACTGAATGCACCTTTAAGGCACATTAAGGTGATTTAGACACATGTCTACGCATAGACACACTATTGCACGTTAAGGCACATTAAATTTAGGCCGGCATAGCTAATGGGTAGCTGCACTAATGCGTATTAACACGGTGTGCGTCCATTAACACACAACGCGTTAATGCTCATTAGGTGTCTAGACACATGTGGGTTAATGTGACTTAGCTATGCCAGCTTAAGTTTGGTACTTCCTTTACTCAGATATCAAATTTAGGTGGGATCAGCCTAAAATCGCCATTTTTGTAATGTGCATGGGTGGACACGTGCCCTTAATGCACCTTAAAAATAGTGATTTTAGGCTAATCCTGCTAAAAAGGGCCACGTGTAGACAAGCCCGCTGCGGATCTGGGATGCAGTTAGACCACTTTCTCCAAACACTGTGTTTCCATTTCAGACCAAACCAAATTGTCAGACTTGCATTTGATAGCGCGGCGCATAATGTGCCATGAGCAGGCTGATTGTGGAACAAGACACCGTTCAGCGGGGTGAGGATATCTCAACCTGGCTATTGATCTGGCAGCTGCCACTCACTCCTTTCCATCACCTTCCCCCATTACTGTGTGTAGTGAATGAGAACGCCTGCTTAACCAGTGGGAGCTTTGCCATTGACTTTAAGGAGCATAAGACCAAATGCCCATTCCCTTGGCCTTCACATTCAGAAAACCAAACCCAATGAAATGGGATGCCTTCTCGTTCTGAAGCAGAAGTAGGAGTTGCTCACCAGTCTTGCATTGAACCTTTGAGAACAAGGCTACAACCGTGCCCTGCCTCCTTGTTCAGAGCGGGACAGTGGAAGGGCAATGCAGTAGACCCATCCTCAAGCTTGGGTGCAGCTTGAGCAGCACCATCCCTCCTTCCTTACACCTGGAGCAAGGGGCTTGTCTCAGAGCTTCACATCCAAGATTGCAGTCAAAGATAGTAGCACTTGTGGTAGTTTCTGTGCCTGTTCCTAAATCAGCTTTTTAATTCTTCTCTCCTATGCTTCATTTCCCCCCTCTACACATCATTAATGTGGCGAAGCCGCACAACTGCTTTATTGTCAACACTTGCCAGGTCCTCATCTTGGGTGCGCGAGTGTGCTGCACACGCAA
Source organism: Alligator sinensis (assembly GCF_000455745.1). NCBI lineage: Eukaryota > Metazoa > Chordata > Crocodylia > Alligatoridae > Alligator > Alligator sinensis. The sequence goes on along the minus strand of NW_005842257.1, from coordinate 719,514 downwards.
GGAGGTGGTCAGGAGTCTGGTGCATCATCATAGTCACACACCCACCTACCTTGCAACCTACCTAGTTTTTTAATGAGGGGGCAATTACACAGTCCTGAATTATGCCGTCTTTCCTCATTTGCACGCCTTCTTAAAGGTGACAAGTGAGTGAAGATTGTAGACTCTCTAGAAAATGGAAATAGGGATATGTATGTATGTGTGTGTGTGTGTGTGTGTGGGGTGGAGGGGGGGAATACTTTCATTATTAGAATTCCTCTCTTCCTGAGATACATTTAACAAGCTGCTGTTAATAAGTCAAACTTTTAGCAGCTGTTTTCAGAGGTATAATTTCTACCTGCTTGCAAAGGATTGTGCAAATAGAATTTGTATGGAGGATTTTGAAAACACATTTTACCAAGCAAAAAAAGAATGATGATGATGAACAAGAGAGAAAAGAAAAGATTTTTTTTCATCTAGGTAACGCTTCATATGAAATAAGGGCAAATAAAGCATATTTTCTCTAATGGTTCTTTGGGGGTTGGGGAAATAGAGCCTTTCAGCATTTTTCACACTGTGTCACAGATGCATAGGAAGAAAAAGCCTGCCATAATAGGCAGGAAAAACCCCCCCGCTTAGATGTGTCAGTGTGACTTTAAAGGAATATAAATGATTTAAATGAATGTCATCCTTGGATTTTAAACCTCAAGTTTAAAGAGAAGAGCCATATGAAGTAGTAAGTGAATATTTTATGTGGAAAAGAGATTCATACCACCTCTTGATGCCAAGAAGTCAAAGATACTACAGTTGGACTTGTATTTAGCAGGCTTCAAACATTAACCTGCAATAGTGCAATACTTACATACTAGCACTAGAATGTAATGTTTTGTGACTCCTCTGATAGTTCATGGTTTTTACGGGACTTTGGGGATAAAACAGTTTTTGTTCATTTTATTGAGCCAGCGGATGATGTTTGATACAGGCTGCCTGACAAAACCTCCCTGCGTTTCAGGGACTGGGTAACTGGGTTGCCTTTCATAGTTGCAAGGCTCTCATTTATGTGCCACAGGTGTAACAACTGGAGGGAAGTCGTTTGCCAGTGACCTTTTCAGGTAGATTCAGCTCTTGCAGGAGAAAAGCAGGTTTGATCGCAAGCTGTATTTCATTTGGAAAGGTGGCTAGACCTCATGTTCAGAATTAGTGCCTTATCCAGCAATGTGTCACACGGCCCGTTGGCTTCCGTCAGAGGTGAGGGTGTTCAACATCTTCTTGCTCATGAAAGCTTATGTATGCATCTCTGATTCAGTTAGTCTACAAGGTCCAAATCTACCTTGCCTTCTGCCACAACCTGTAAATGGTGTGCGGTTGCTTGCTTTGCTTCTGTTCCTGATGCAGACATAGTTACCGATGCACCATTCAATTTTAACATACATTTAAAATGAAAGCACCGTTCATTTATTTCATGCACAGAAGTTAGCACACTTGTCTTTACGGTCTTGCATAATTGTCTTTACGGTCTTGTGTCTTTATAATACACGTTGCAGATAAAGGTTTGTGGAGGCCAAATTCTCTGCTGGGAGGACTCCACTGACTGCAATTTGCCATATTTATCATGTCCATTAGCTTTCTTTATCAAAGATTTTGATTGAAAGGCATATTGCATTTTGAAGAAACCATTTAAGGTGAGCCTGATAAACGATGGAGGAAATACAGCATGTCATTTTGTTCACCACATTGAGCAGCCTTCTTGCAAACGTAGTTTTGGAAAGAGCG
>NW_005842257.1:712777-717734 GCF_000455745.1 Alligator sinensis | reverse complement strand
GAGTTATGAGTGGCTCGGGCTTGTGACATGAGCAGAGGCGGATGCCATTCGGGGAATGGAGGTTCCCGGAATCTAGAAGCGCCGTGTTCCTCTCCATCATTTCTTAAAACAAATTTCAGAGACGAGACGGAGGGGGTTCAGCTAGCCAAGCAAGCATTTAATTGCCAATGTGTACTCAAGAGCAGAGCCAGCTTTATTGAGTGCAAATGTTTTTAAAAAAAAAAATCAGAAGAACAAAGGAGTTCAGTTTGACCCTGTAAGATCCCTCTTAATCACTTCTTTGATCAAAATTTTCCCCAAGGAGCTCCATCGGCATGCCGAAACATCTTCCTTGGCACGCAACCCGTCTCCTCGTGGAATTGAATACAGTGATCTGTCAGACACCAAGCACTGTATAGTGTGTTCTTTTAAATTATTACTACACCAGCTCTGCCCTTTTCTGACCCTTCTTATGGCCCTTTCCAGTCCTATAACTTTCTCGACTTTCCTGTCCTCAGATAAGGACGTTAAATCTATACAATCTTTTCCAAACAAAACTACTTACTTAAAGTGCCTGTAATTAAATACTAGAGTTTTCTTTTTCCTTTCTTTTTCTTTCTCTTTTAAATTTGCTCATTGAACCTGCTTTAATCTAAATTTCCTCTAACTCTACATTTCCATGGGCAGGTTGGTGGGGGGGGAATAAGTGTTAGGAATTTGAAGAGGAAAAATCAATTCCAAGTTCTTGGAAAGTGCTAATACATTGAGAAAGGCTCATGATTGAACTGTTGTGTTAGATGCACCCATTTACACTATTCGTTACCTGGGGTCAAGATCCTCATGTGTAAATGGGTGTCAGTGGAGCTGTGCTCCCCCTTTGCAGCCCTTCCTTCTATTATATTTTGTACTGGAAGTCACCCTTGTCTGCAAAACAATTAATATTCACTTTATGTAAAATCATTTTCTCTGACTACATCCCCTTTCCTGCAGCTTGACAACAGGCGTAAGAGTCAATGACTCTATATTGGAAGTCAGACAACCACCACTGTGACTAGTAGGAGGCTGCAGGTACTACCAGAATTAATTGTATTGAAGAAATTGGAATATCATAAGAAAATTAGAGGTGATAGTTTTAGGGGACTTGAAAGCATTTTAGGGGAACGTAGTGTTGAGTGTGACTTGAAATTGTAAATAAGTAAAGGCTTCAGCAAAAAAGTTCTCAGACAAAATCTAATTCAAAATGTTCATCAATGTCTATTCTGCATGGCTCCGTTGGGTCATATTTTTGGTATACTTAAACTGATAAAGGAGTTTACATCCTGAGCAGTTATACCAAAGTCAATGGATATAAATGGAAAAAAAATGTGCACTGTTTGGCAATTCAGCTGCCAACAGTGTTGTCATTACATTTTTGTTCTGTTTTTTCCCCATCAGACTGTAAAAACTATTCAAAACTATTATTGTGATAATTACTGTAGTAAGCATTCTGGAATGATTACCAGTAAATTAAGAATCAACCCTTAAAGGCAGTCCTTACTTACCTGACTAACCCTTCTTAATATCAGTGGGCATGACCCTGCTGTGACTCCCATTCACCTAAATCCAGGAACTCCTCCTGGGATTGAAGTGTGCAGTGGAAGATTTTGCAGATGTGGCCTCCAAAAGTCCTCAATCAAGTTACTTTCTTCTGGTGTTTCCCAAGATTTTAAATCGGGATAATTTTTTTCAATGAAATTGTAGTCTAAAATCTGAACACTTTATCCAGTTTAATACACTACACTTCCTTGGCAGTTTGGATGAACTTTCCTGACAGCCCCTGTAAACGCAAGTCTTAAATCCAGTTATAGTTGCACTCTCCCAGCCGTATGGTTGGGAGAGATATTACAGAAGCTTTTAGAGACAAAATGCCCTTCTTCAGATCTGTTCTCAGTTTACACTTGTATAAATGTGGAGTAAATAATGGAAGTTACTCTGGACTGACTCTAGTTTAACTAAGAGCAAAATAGGATCTACCCTCTTTACTGGTTAAATTGCTTTCCCTAAATTCAATCCTTTCACTTTTTGAGTACCAGCCCTTATATATTTGAATAGAAATGCCATCATATTGTTTGGTAAGCTCCTAGAGAGTATCATAAAAATGCAGATATAGAAAAGAAATGATGAGGAGGCTAAGTGGCATTTTACCATATAAGAATCTCTCAAACAGGTTGTTAAAACGCTGCATTTCACTTTATAGTAAAGGAAAGCAAACTTAAACTGTTGAGATAAAAAAAAAACTAAGATTTTATATATCAGGACAGTTTTATGCCCTCTGCTTGCTTCCCTTCTGCTCTAAGGTAGTGTAGTGCCATTGATTTTGATGGAATTGTTTGACCATCTAGATTGCTTTAATCCCATCGTTTCCATATTAAAAATCCTCCCCCGGCACACACTGAAATAATACTGATAACTATTGACAGAACGCTGCCTCAGGGCACCAGATTTTACCAGCTCAAGATACAGCCTTGTAGGTTTTAGCTGGAGAGAAATTTGGGGTTTTTTAATAGTCTTCCAAGAAGAATTTTCTTCATTCATATTAGAGCACCCACTCTCCGAGGCCCTGAACTGATTGTCTCCTCTTAATTGCATCAGTAATATTTTATATGTTCTGAAGTGATATTAAAATTTAAATGATTTCAGTGAGCTAATCATTTATTTTGTACCTGGCAGACAGTCAGTCCCCCACCCGCGTCTAGAAGCAGCCAGAGACGAGTGAGGAACGGCGGATTAGACCCATGTTCCTAATAGCAAAGCACCTTGTGCTGTTCTGGAGGGTGAAAAGCAGATGCTTTGCTCTATTCCTTGTGGTTTATTGATCCTATTAACATTATCTTGTGGTGAAATCAATGCTGGTGTTTCAGTCTTGCAGGAGACATGGAAATGAGGAGGTGAAAAGTACGCCCAGACAAATGGTTTCCTGATATTTCCTTTCGCCTCTTGGTTTCCAACTGGAGCAGCGTGTGCATAGGTCAGGGGCAATGTTTAAGGACAAGGGACCACATTCTGCTTTTGGTAACAGGAGTGCAAGGCCCACTGGTTTCAAATGTGTCACAAAAGCAGAATCTGGCCCTAGCACGGGGCACGATCCTGACAAGGTACTTAGCACCCACCGCTCCTCCTTATTTTCACACAAACGGGGGCCAAACAGGGTTTTTAAGGGTCAGGGTCTGTAGAGGCCTCATCTCCTTTCTCTGCTGGCTGTTGCATTTATCTCTCCCTTAGTGAGTGGACATGCAATTATGTGCGGCATTGCTGTCCAGGCACGAATGGGCTGCCACGGCGCACAGTAGGCCTTTGCTTAGCTGCTGGAATAGCAACTAGACCCGCACTTATGCAGCAGACAAGACACCCAAATCCCCAGGTTCAAAGCAGCGGCGGCTGCAGTTCCAGCGCATGTAGCAGTGCACATCTGTATGCATTCAGTGTGCTCCCAGCTCCCGGGGGCTTGCCCCTGCAGAAGGCAATTGCATCGGCCTGATCAGCCCATCTTTCCTTAACGCTACTAATAAACTGGCGGTGAGGGTCCTGTTTGTTCTCATTGACAGAAGTCATTTTTTCCTGCTCTGATTAGCCATCCGCTTTCTTTCATCAGTTTGCCTTGGGATCCCTCAACCAGCAGGCCAACATCTCTCATTTAAGTCCTGGGTTAACATGAAATATCATTTTGCTGGGAGTCCACAAAAACATGCTGTAACTAGCAATGACCAGTGACAATAGCAAAGCACACCAGGCACTAGATTCAGTCAGTCAGTCACTCACTGAAACTCTGGAGGACTGTGCCTCACTCCAGTACTACACCTCTCGCTGAACAGCCCACTTTGATGTAACTGCCTTTGATGGTATTGAGTCCTGTAGTGCTTAAAGTTATAACTTACAGACACTCCCTAATTTAGAAGAGTTGGGAATTAGGAGCTGGTTCCTTAATCAGACAGTAGCTGTGAGCCAAGTAAGAGAGACAAAGGGTCTGCAGAGGTTGCCTACTGCTCAACAGTAAAGTTTATTGCTAGTTCTTATTCATTCTACATCTGTATTTATTGAGCCCAGTGGTCACTACAAGTCCCATCTAGGGATGTTGGGTCAATCTAGGCATGATTGACAGTCATTTACAGCAAGCACACATACTTCACAGTTCATAATGCCAATGACTGCCAGTGGGCCCCAGCTAGCAAGATAGTCAAGTGCTAACCTCATTTTCCTTCCACTCAGATGCTCCTGCACTTAGAGATCATACAGTGGCAAAATATTATTGCTAATGTAGCAATTCTGGATTTTAATCACAGATCCAAATATCTGAGGCATCAGAATCTGGATCCTAATCTGACTTTAACAACTGTCTTATGGGATGGGTGAAACTCCTGGGTCCTGTGTACAGTTTGAAATCCAAGGCTCAGGTGTGCTATTTAGAAACAGCTCTGTATATTATCTGGAAAACAAAATATGATCACCTAGTCATTATTTTTGCTGTTCTTTTGCCTCTGCTGCCTTGCAGATTTTACATTATCTTACATACTGAAACAAATAATGGTGTTATGGTACATTCAATTTAAATGAGAGTTTTCTCAATAGGGTCTAGCTGCAAGAGAATGTGAAAAAAATGGGAAGTAGTATATGAAGTTGCTCAAATGAGAAGGTTACACATATCCCCCTCGCCAGCTTTTTGACATTTTGGAAAAATTAGGTACTTTAAACCACCCTCAGGCTACTGTGAGTTGAACAACTTGCTTTTGTGTTAGGAGATCACCATAGGTCTCCCTGACCTTGGCTGTATTACAAAGATTATGTGTTCACATGGGTGGACAATTCTTGAGTCATTTCTCTAGTGCATTCTGCTTTCCTTCCATGTAAGCTGCGCCATTCTTTTTTTCTACATTTTAGCCTTCGGCCAATTTTATTGTGGCCAATGTAAGAAAAAACAAATTCACTTAACATCCAAATTGCT
>NW_005842257.1:708539-712746 GCF_000455745.1 Alligator sinensis | reverse complement strand
TTCTTACTAAGAGAGTCTTATAGCTAGGGCAAAATAAAGACTCTGCCCAATAATGACAATGATGATGGTGATAAAAAAAGTTCCTTCCGACATGCTGGCCTTTATTTTTGTTTCAGAAATGTACTTCTGAACCTCTTGTAAACTGAATAAATGGGTGTATCTATTGATTGCTAGATCTTGAGCTGACAGAAAGGAGATGTAGAGCTGGCTATCATCAGCCTGCTAGTGACACTACAGCTTGAAATATCTCCGAACCCCTCCATTAAAAGCCCTGAACAGCCCTGAACACAGCTATAGCTAGGACACAGAAATTTTAGAGACTCTCAGTGTCTCCAGTCTTTCAAAAAATGTTGCTTCAAACTGAACCCTGCCCCCAGTCCCTTCTTGTGTCAACATATTTAATTTTTTTTAAAGTTGAAACAAAGCATGTTCACTTCTTCAGAATTATTTTATTTTGGGGGGGGTTAAACTCAATAATAGTCACCAAAATCAGCCTGCATTTATTAAAGTTTTGCAACATTTCACTTCAAATCAAGGCAAGTTAATGATTCTTGACTGTCCGTGATACCAGTAGCTGTAGGTCGGTCTAGAGTCCATATGCATTTTATCTTATGCATTGCTTTAGTTAATAGGACATTGTTCTCAGATATCAAAGCAGTCTCCATTCTGTAAGTAATGCTCTACCCATTGTGCCATGGCCCAAATAAATCTTGGTCCACTAGAGCTGGAACTAAATACAATAAAATATCAACATCCTCCAGATTTATTCAGGGTGCACAATGATCTCAATCCTTCCTCGTCTCCAGGATTTTCCTCCCTTCCTCTCACTCTGTGAAATTCACTTTTTTTCCCAATATACTCTTAATGATCAATTAGTGAGTGACCAGGCTGCAATCCATATTACAGAATGACAAATTAGAGAAGTTTCTTGTGAGATCATTTTTCCCCCTCTGGTACATTTAAATTAGTGTAGCTCCATTTGCTGGGCAGCTTGATCTGAGGGGCTGTCTGCACTCGAATGAATGTATCGTTGCATTGGAATTATTTTTTATTTCACGTCAAATGGCCTTTAATGCTTTATTTTTAATTAATCTAGTTTGTAACTCATATTAAGCCAACTGGCTTATTAATGAGAGATGTGATGCATGGTTTGTCAGAAAATTTGGTGATGGCAATAAAAGCAGCTTGTTGAATCACTATTAATAGAAAAAGACCAGTCGCTGTAGCTTGTAGCACTGAATTTTAGAAGCTACGCTACAAACTGACTTCTGTGAGCTGCAACAGACAACAGACAGGGTCTAAGCACTGTGGGCTGTCAGAAGTGACGTTTTGTTGGACAATCAGCCACTGAAAGCACTCTACAGCTGTGCCCTGACAGAAGTGCATGGCTGCAGAGCACTTTACAAAATGCCGGATTGCACAACAAATTACATGAGGGTTCAGATGAATGGGCTCCCAAGTGGATCACCTTCATTAACTTCTGTTAGTGCATGCCAGGAGTAAATCTGGGCTGAAGCAGCCCAGCCCCATCCCTGGTGCTGTCTCAAGATGGAAGGGGTAGAAGGCAGGAGAGGGAGGTCTATTTTGAGGTTTGCCCAGTCTGTACTAGAGGGTGAGGTGGATGGATTGGAGCCCCTGCCCCCCAGCTGGGGGCTCCAATGCACCCACCCTCTCACTTAAGGGCAGTTTCATCATCTGTTGGATTGGGAGGGTTGGTCTAACTCATGGTGCTTTCTGTGAAGTGCCATGAGTTAGACCGGAGGGTGCACTTCTGTCAGTGCCCTGATTGACTTAACTCTGCTCTGTTTAAAGGCAATTGCAAAACACCTTCTTGTGAGCAGGCCTAGGCCAATGGTCAACACTTTTGAAATGCTCAACCCCATAACTAATTAGTTTGAAAATATTCCCATGCAATTATTTATGAGTTAATTAAACATCTGCAGTCCAGGGACCAAAAGGAAGCCCCGGAATATACAGGTTTGGGCACAAGCATTTGAAGTCTACCACTGAGAGTTACTGCAACTGATGCTTTGGTCAAGTGCTGTCCTGCATCAGGCTCCTAGACCATTTAGCTTTCCATTAAATTTGGGCCATATTTTGTGGCACAACTACTATAAGCAAAGCCCCTTTTGATCCATATCCATTTTGCGAATGGATTTCTCTGTCTTCATTCATGCCAGGGAATGGTGCAGTCTGTTGTGATCTTTGGTCACCGTTTGTGCTACGAGGGGAGTTATTGATGATTATGAAGATGGATCCGGAGTTTACCATCAGTCACACTAGGATATGTATGTATTCTTTGTCATTAAAGCTATATGGTGATGCAGCGAATTGTGGGTGTGAAGCAAGATCTACATGCTTGCTCCTGAAGAAAGAATGAAAGCATGTGATGGACCCAAGTTTATGGTGTATTTTCAAAGCTGGATTCCCCACGTAGGAGGGAAGGACTGCAGCAGAGGCCTGATCCAAAGCCCTTTGATACAACGGGAATGCTTCCATTCACACCAGCTAACTTTGGATTGAGCCCTGGCTGAAAACAGAGGGAAAAAAACCCTTCGCTTTGTGGGGCTGCTCACTCAGTAGACACAAATAACCCCAAATGAAACCAAATTCTGTCCCTCCCTGTTACGCAGTGGGAAAACTATGGCAATCAGCATTTGGCCCTTAGTCTCTGTTGATTTTCCTAATGTCTTTTCAATAAACAGAACAAAAATAATCCATTCCTCAATAAAACAAACAAACAAACAAACCAAACCTCATTAATAACTGCCGGCTCCACCACCAGTTTAACAAGAGAAGCAATTTAATTGGGCCCTAGATTGCTTTGTGTAACTCTGTTAATGTAATTGAGTAATGCATATTGATTTTTCATGGGGCTGAAATCTTTTTTCTTCATCTTGCGTAAGAAAGCCTGTTAAGGAATTATTAATCACACTATAATTGCTTTAAGATCTATGCTCTAATTAAAACTGTAAATTCTTTATTACATCTTTATTTTAATTAGACATACAGAAAGACAATAATTTTTACAAGAAAACTCAGCGTACAATAAAATTACCCCATTTAGCAATGCTTCAAAGAGCCTACACTTAGGACACACGGAGACTCTAGGACTTCCTAAATGAGGACATGAGTGATTCCAGTCACAATCAGAATTAAACATGCCTCTCTGAACGTAATTAAATAACTTTAGAATAAAACATCTTCCTCGTGCAACCAGGAGTGGGATTCGTCTGCTGGAGCAAAGCTTTACTTTCTCTTGGAATTTCTCTTTACTGGTTTTTTTTCAGTCGGAGCTTGAAGAAGCGCTTTATGAAATTTGGAAATTCTAATCAAAGGCTTTAAAAAAAAAGACGAGCTTATTTTTAATGAAAATAAGCTTATTATCACACCCGCTTTTGGTGTTTTCCTTTAGGCAGCTTTGTGTCTGCAGCTGTGGCCTGTAGGCATTTTCTATCTGCCTGAAGGAATTAAAAATACAATAGCTGTATCCCTTTATGCCGTGCAGAAAAACAACTCCAAAGCAAAAGACCTGAGCCTTCTCTCATGGAAGCTAATCAGAGGTTTTGGTATCGAGGGACGGGCCGGACCTAAAATTTCTACTTCTACTATGCAAGCTGTGAACCAGGTGGGTCTGGCCCACGAAGTTTCTTCGCTATTGTAAATCATCATAGCTCCATTGATCAACTTGGTTGATTAAGACCTGGCTCTGTATTTTAATCAGCTCCGGCAGTTAGTATGTATAACATATCGACCGGTTGAAGGTGTCTACTTTATCAGCATTTCAATATTTTACCCAAAATATGCTTTATTTATTATCATTCCATTCCCAAACTATAAAATTCTCTGAAAATTGACTCATTTGTGAATTTTGATGCCTCCAGGCATGACCCTCCTGTGAGCCTCGCTGACCTCTTCAGAAAAGATCAAAATACTGGAAGATTAGCGCGTTTCAGGGAGAAACGAGTTTGTTTTCTTTGGGGGGGGGGTTAATTTCTTCTAAAATGTTGATTCTGAGGGATTTTTAAAATTGCTTTTGACTAGAATTGGCCAAGAAGTTTTCAACAAAGCCCTTTTTTCCAAAGGAAAATGCCAGTTTGAAGAAACGGGGACTTTCCGGGGTGGGAGGATATTTGTCAAAATACCGTCTTTTCTTGCACACAGCATGCTCCCAAATAAAATGTGTTTTTGGAAGGCAGAATGTAGG
>NW_005842257.1:688817-708508 GCF_000455745.1 Alligator sinensis | reverse complement strand
AGGGAAAAAAAAGATTTTTCCAAAGTCGCGTGCAATTCTGTGACATAAAGTAAGTCCTCCTGGGAGTTTAATGTGTCCGTGAAGTGTGGACGGTCTGGGGAAGGCAGCAGGCAGTAGGAGCTTCCTGGTGCCAGGTGCTGCACCCAGGCTCTCTGTACAGTCCCTGGACACTTGATACCCCCAGGAGGACTTACTCTATGTTATACATGGTTAGGCCCCCACACCCTTGCAGAGGCATGGCATCTCCAGGAAGACTCCTTTTCCAGCAAAGAAAATACCTTCCCCAGTTAAAACATGCACCCCCATTTTGGGGGCTGATATTTTGGGGCCGAAGAGGCGTGTTGTATATGAGAAAATACAGTCCTTCATTTTAACACTCTCAACAATTTTATTTAAAAATGTGTTTTTCTTACTTGGAAAAATTGTTGAGTTTGAAATTCAAGCTATTTCTAAAAAGTTCTTTAGAACATCAATATTGAAGCAAAATGTATTGAATTTGTTGCAATTATCCGTTACCACGGGCCTCAGGCTGATTTTCTTTTCTATATTTTTGATTTTCAGGTTACAAAACACTGACATTGCGATTTCTCACCCTGATTTGGGACCACAAGATTTTTTGGCATTTCAAAACTTCCCACGGAAATGGGTGAATGTGTTCATATTCTTTCTTTATTTTATAATAGGTTCTAAAACTGTAATAGCTCTGAATCTGCAACACACATCATAAATGAGCACTTTACTCTTGTGGGTAATTACATTGTACGTACAGAAGCAAATTGGAATCAGCACAGTTTGCTTCTTTTCCATGGGATAAACATGGCAATTAATTTCCATTTACAAAGTGGATTTTAAAATGAGGAGCTGAGCAAGCCCCTGAGTGCATCTTATACAGATAGGCTTGTTCCAGAAAGAAATGTTCCTATCATCTCTCTTTGCAAGAAACTGCAGCATGTTTTGTCTCAAAGCCCAGATTACTACATCCAAAAGCAATGTTTTACACTGCAGGTCTATGAGCATTGAATGGAAGAATTAATAACCTGGCAATTGGTAAATGGTAAACAGGTGGGTATCCCTGGCTCTAATTCATCCTTGCCACAGCTCAGGAGGAATCCAGCACTCAACAGATGCATTGCTTAGATGGGCTCCGCTCCCCCTTGGAGAATACGGTGGCAGTCACTAGACATGCATTCAGAGCAGGAGCTGAATAAATAAGCTGTCCCTCCTAGTGATGGTTTAATATAGTGGCAATCAATCCTTGACTGATCCTGCCACATCTAGGCCCTGACTGCAATCTATTCCTGCAGAGTGGTCCTTGCTCAGGTGGAGAATCCCACTTGGTACCAGGCAGCTTTCTAAGGGGTACAGGACAGAAGGGCAGGAGCCGTGGCATGCTGCACGCCAGCTGTTGGGAGGTCCATAACAGCTGGCACCAGCAGAGCAGTCTCCTAGCTGCTCTATCCCAGACAGATGCAGAGAATCAAGGATGTGCTGGCAAGTCTCACCCCATCTTTGCTGCTATGTCCAGCACCAGAGGGTCTTTCCCTTAATATTTCTAATTCCTGTCCAGGTTTCCTCATTGCACTGCCCATCACATTTGCTTCAGCATTATATCTTTGCCTTCCTAGGTTGGTGCATTTACTGTGTTCAAAATCTCCAAGGTCTGGCAGCTGCTGACAGTAGTAGAACCCAGAATTCAAATGCACTTCCATGAAATTCCCCTCTCTGCCTCAGTTTCCTCACCTGTAGCTGACCTGGGAGATTGATGCCGACCTTCTCTGCAAGGTATGTTAACATTGATGGACTGAAAACGTTGTTGATGATGATGATATTATTGTTCTTGTTATTCAGGATTTTAAAAATATTTGGAACCTGGAAATACAATGGTTTCCTACTTTGCAGGGGTGACACGTCCTGGTAGACAGCCTTGAGTCAGAGAATAGAGAAGTCAGGCTGGAAGGGACCTCCAGAGGTGATCTAGTCCAACCCCTGCCTGAGGCAGAGTCGTCCCTGTCCCTATGGAAAGGCAAACTCATTGCTATCCATCCTTTTGCAAAGTATCCTCAGGTCCTGGGCAACTCTTTCAGGGGCCTTCATAGAGAGAAATGCAGTGTCTTTTGCATCTTTTTGCCACCCAGTAAAAAAAAAAAAGGCATGAATAAATAAAAGTCTTCCTATCACTCAGGACACTAATGTTATTGCATTTGTCAATACATCTCAGTAATAAATCAAAAGGGATTATTTTGATCTCTCTCCCTTTTGAGCATCACTAACCATTCAAGGACTTCAATTCATTTCACACGATCTCCTGAGTATGATCCCGTGCTCAAGGATTTAGATACATTTCTTCCAAATCTTAAACAACACACATTACTTTGATTCTTTACCCTAATGCATTCTTTTCATGGGTAACACTGTAAAAATCCCAGTGTTCATGGCTTTACCTATACATGCTACTGGAATCTTTTGTTTGTGTGATCTAGTGCAAGAAGCTTTTTATTTTTTTCATTGCAAATGAGCAGGAATATATAGTTACATATACCACATTTAGGTTGCTGAGTCATGTGAATGAAATCTTTTCAATTTTGCCGGCTATGGCTAGGACAGTGGTGCCACATGTGGAGTGTGCATGGGTGCGTGCGCTGACTCTTACAACTCCCCTGCTGCGAGGGAACACCGTTCCAGCAAAAACCCATGCCCTTCGCATTGCACACAGCCCTAGGCATGTAGGTCATATGAGGATCCTTCTGCACTGATGATAACACAAGCTCACAGCTCTACACTGCTGGAAGCAGGTCCATGCAGGTGATGACACTAAAAAGCTTCAGCCGGTCCATCAGACAGTAGCTCTTGTCAGGCTGCCCTAATACATGTTGCAATGCTCATTTAAAGGGCAGCAGTGTGTGAAGCTACATGTACCCTCTGCTGTGGATCTTTGTGTACAAGCTGCCCAGCATCTCATGAGGGTACATGATGCAGCACTAGTCCTCCAAAGAGATCATGTGCAATACAGTAGATAGCAAGGGAAGGGAAGGGAACCAGGAACTGTGGCAAAAGGCTCTGCCCCTTCCCACAGACAGAATACCCATAATAACGATGCATAAACAGACCACGATGGTGCATGTAAATTAGAGATTGCAAACCAAGGCAGCTCTGCAAAACTGCACCCACTTCTAATCCCAGACTCCAGCTGCAACTGGCTTCGGGTTCTGCAACTTCCATGTTTTTTTCCATTCCCGCTCTGTGTCCCAGACCATTGCTGCGGTGGCACCCGCTAATGAAATAAATAGTAGTGAAAAGCCTCCAAGGAGCAGCCCGTTCTTGTAAGCCATTCAATCCCAGTCAGCAGAGTCAAGAGGGCAGAGAGGTTTAGATCAGCTTCGGAGATGTTGCCAAAGTGAGATCCTGGCTCCAGTGAGGTCAGTGAGTATTGTGTCATTGATTCCTGTGGAGCCAGCAATTCACGTCCCAGACTTTTGAACGCTTCCCTGAACTGAAGGCAAATGCCCAAGCCCAGAGAGATCCATGAATCTCTTCAAATTGCCCAGTTAATTATGAGGAAGACAGGCTGAGTTACCTGCCTTTGGGTGCAAATGCCTGCCTTAAATACATTAACACATGTTCAGAAAACACTTTCACCAAATAGCAAGGCTTGACAGAACCAGCGATTGCAAAACTCATTGCCTTGGCATTACCCAAGGTCCCAGAAGGCCAGAGCTCGTCAATGGCCCCAGTACATGGGTTGCCCTTGGCACCAGCTCAATACAATTTCATAAGCGGTTCCCATAAATGAACAGCAAAGCAAGAAACTTATGCAGCAATAACTCTGCCAGAAGCACATCCAGCAACACTTGGGCGCAACAAAGCTCAGCCAAGTGTCTTTGCTTTGTCTGAGAAAAATGCAGCTGAAGGAAACACTGCCATGCATACGTTAAATGAAGCACTCTGCTTTATTTTCCTACTTAAAGGAAGACACAAAATGCATAGACATTGTGCATTTTATTGCAGGAACGCCTCACAGTAACCCTGTCAAGCAAACAGAAGTGCCCCGGGTTTGAAACTATTCCTCCTGTCTCTGCTCCATTCAGTGACTCTTATTCCTGTATCCGGCACAGTTTCCGTTTGGTTACCTTGCTGCTGATTTCGTGCTAAGCTGAGGGCCGATAACTCTTAAACCCTGAAAAGGCTGCAATGGATTTACAACGTCTGATTTGCAACATTTACCTGTGTTTTTAAGAGGGGCTGATTTCTCCCCCAGAGGAGATGATCTGAAGGTGCATTAACCTCTGAGTCACCCACATTTCTGGAGGAAAGCACAGCAGAGCCCATGGAAAAAAAAACAGACCATATAGGGTAGGGACAGAAATGACACACAAACCGGCATAAGCGATCGGAAACCAGTTCAGGTCTGTAACACGACAGAAGTTCAGTGCACACAAACCGCTTTCAAAATGCCGAAACTGGTTTAAGATAAATCTGGATGGATGTAGTATCAGACTGAACTGATATAGGTTAAATTGCTGTCTTGCACTTCTGTCCTAGATCCCAAGATTCAAGTTAACTGACAAGTCCTCCAGCATCCCAGGATGCTTTGCACCTCCCTTGCAAACCACCGTCCCTCACAGGGTGGATGAGCTAGCTTTGGCCCAAGCTGTCTGCTCCAGCCCTAGCGCCCCCCGACTTCTGGCCTGGCCCACTGCAGGCATGTGGCTGCATTTCCGGAATCAGAAGTGATTGTCTGTTCACTTGCTTATCGGTTCAGCCTGCACAGCTTCGACTAACCTGCAAAGATTGAATCGATTCAGCCTCAGGCTTTTTGACTGTCTGTACTTAGCCACACTGGCAAAAGTCTCCCCTCTCATTTGCACTCCTTTGTCCGTGATATGGATTTGTATTGATCCTTCTCCACTTGTTCTGCACGCAGAAGGGCTCTGTGGATGTCGCTGCAGATTCCCCCCATTAGATGACTGAAGGATACTTAATAGGGCTAGCAAATTCTGAGTGAGGATTTCCATCTTCAGTGCTTTAAGATGTCTACAGGTGAAACTGTGCTGACAGCTGTATATTATATACCACTGCTTCCGCAGCTGTAATGTTTCATAAACCAGATGAGGTGGGGATTTTTGTGTGTGTGTGTGTGTGTGGGTTGGTATTTTGTCTTAGAAAACCATCATAGCAGAGTGGGGCTAGGACAGCTCTGAACATGCTGGAGACCTCGGGCTCCCACACAGCTGGTTAGGGGCATAGAGATAGGCCTAGGCTCTTCTGCAAAGCCTGCTAGTTTAACCAGAGTAGTTGTTAGCACAGGTAGGCAGTAATGTGTTTAGTTTCAAGTAGGTGGTGGCGAACACAGGGTGCCTGCAGGGAGGATGACCTTCACTGTATGCTTTCCCCATTAGAAGCTAAATTATGCCTTTGAGCATCGAGGTGGTTTGGGGGGGCGGTGTTTCAGATTGCTTTCCTCCCATGCGCCTAAGAACAGCGCAAGGCCTCCGAGCTTTGTTGTACAAGTGCAACAGGCTAACTAGGGCTGCAGGCAGCAATTAATGTCTCCACGGAGCGGTGTCAGGTTGTGTGATGACCTGGAGCGCTGCGCAGCAAGCGGGGCTGTGCAGCACGCTTCCCCCCGGACGAGCAGAAGGCAGGAGGTCACAGACAGGCATAAAAGAGCAGCTCTTTGGCTGCTGTCAATTGTCCTCGTTCCTTTTGCTTCAACCGAGCAATGACAACCGATGCCACCTGAGGCCCTGCTCCCGTATCTCCAAGCAGTCGTTCCTAGCGCGCCGTGCGCCCACTTCTCCGCCAGTCCTCAGCCTCCTAAAAGCCCGCATACAGACGTCTGCATCAGAAGGTCGGAGCCGTCTTGCACTGACACAAGTGGCTTTTGTCACACCTAGGACTATATACAGATAGACACACACTCAGGGGCTATAATGACATTGCAGACATGCCCCATATGTCCCTGATACTTTAATGCCCTATCTAACTGAATAATACCCAGCTACCAACCCTGGAGGCAGAAGGAACTACGACGTAGGAAGGATTTTGTCCATCAATTACCCCCCAAAATTTCCAGTTCACAAAGACATGTCTGTTAAAGCTGTTTGTTTCTAGTTAGGGGCATGTCGTGTCCTGTTCATCATCCGAACGGCTCTCCTGAGATGACAAGGAATATTTAAACGCGGCCCTGCCGGTTTTCACAAAAACAGCCAACTAAACCTAATTAATAGTGCACCCCAGTTAACACGTGCAAACTTGGCATTATTAGCCTAATTAATAGGATTGCAAGAGTCTTGAGTCCCGTCCTCTCTGCCCCTCAAAGATTCCAACAATTCAAATAAATTAAACCCATTAATCACCATTGGTGCAAATGATATAGGTTTCTGTAATGCGGGATCATCTCTGAAGAGAGGCAGTAGCCGGCCTCATTATGTTTCATTTCATTCCTGAGCAAAGGATAATAAATACAAATTGTAACATCACAATAAAACATTTAATTATTCAAGAGTACAGTCAGAAACCTTATAATTAGCTCACTGGTATGCATCTCCATTTGCATGATAATGGAGGCAATTTAGGAGGTTAACTATTTCTGGCTAAAGTTTGGAAAGCAGCGTTTTCAGGAACTTTATTGTTGAAATCCTGAAAGGGTGTGTGAACCTACAAGCTCCATCACAGAGTCGGGATGTCCCTGCACTGTAGCCAAGTGGAGAGATGCCCAAGCTAGCTTTGGACTAGATCACACCTCCCTTCTTGGGTGCATTGGAGAACCGGGGCTGAGCTTCATGCTGTTAGACTGCACCTGGTAAGCAAACTAGTTCAGTTATATCCATACCACACTGCGACTGCAGCAAAAGCACACCCTATGGTGCAATTTTCAGCTTTCCTGTAGGCTGACGGAGTAGTGGGGTGTCTAGCGTGGGGGACAGATTTTGGTTAGTTGACATCATGATTCAAAAGAGGCAGAACTGGCTTGCACCGACGATGCCTGGCACTTGCAGCAAGCCAAAGTGAGCAGAGACAACCTGAATGACGCTTCCTCTATGTCTACCCAACAGAACAACTATTCCTGGATGCCAGGGCTTATCCTTATTATTATGATAGACCAAACCAGCACCCTGCTGAGACGGGGAGTGGTGCAAAAGCCGCTTTCAGAGGCATTGTTGTGGCTTTGAATACCTGTCTTTCACTGTCCAGCAATGCAAGAGTTAACTCACGTTTTGCCAGTAATATAGCCGCTGCTCTTTTCTTTGTAGGAGCATGAGTTTATGTATTAAATGTCTTTATTATGGCTCCTGTTTATTGCAAATGGAGTGACAGACGCGGATGTCCTCAGTCTCTCACTAGTTACCCTGTGAGCCTGAAGCTGGATTTTGCTGGCATTCAGACAGAGTTTTGAGCAGATAAAGGAGGGGAACTTCAAACATATGGAAATCTGGATAGACCCCAGCCTGACTTCTGGAAGGGAGATCATTGAGCACATAGTTAAAGGAATTAGTTAAGACTGGTGGCCTTTGCTGAGTTCATAATGTCTGAATGCAGATGTAAGGAAATGCATTGCTCAACAAGTCACGCTCACAGCTTTCGATTGTTATGTATCATATGGGAACGAAGGGAGCTTAAGAGTGGATTAATGCTCTGAACAGCTGAATTTGAAAATGTATTTCCAATGCACATGCCAAGCACCCTATCTCTGTAACCTTTGCTTTAAAAAAACCCTTAGGATGGCTCATGGTGGAGTTAAGCACCTGAATAAAGATGTGAATAGAACAGTTCAAACTTACTCTGCAAGGTAATTAATACTAGGGAGATTGACTTGCCAGAATAGATTGCCTTACACACCACAAAAGAAAATGGGAGATATATGCCAAGGTTAAGGAGGACATCAAGCCCCGTGCTTTTTGCTTAGATTGTACTATATTGGAATTATTTACCCTAGCCTCTGCATGATTTTTTAAAGCTATTTCCAGTAGTGAATGGATTTTCAGAGATTATTCCTCTAAAACATGAATTATATTGTTCTTCTAATTCAAGCTGCTGAATTAGTCTAAGGAAGTGTGAATATGAATTTGCAATCAATATTATAAATGTGGTGAGACTGTTATTTCTTCCTCCACTAACTCTTCCCAGCAAGATTTACTGTCTAGGTGAGGTTTTTTTTTTAAATAAATTAAATATAACATGAACTAGATAGTTGCTCACATGGAGCTAGTGGTTTAAAGGCTCATTAATCACTAGTTTAAATCCCAGAGTCTCCAGTCATCCTAATTAATGGTAGAGTGCTGAACTTTAGTCATGTCATGGCAGCAAAAACAAGCTATTACCCATCTCAACTGCTAGTGACCATGTGGTGGTATAAAAGAAAATCAGAAGGGCATTTGGGGGCTGGACGCTGAAGGGGGACTTGGGCACCTCAATGGCTTCTTATACTGTTAGTCCAACATTTAGGCATCTAGGTGAGGCACCCTGCTTTACCCTATGGGTGCCTAAACTCTTTTTGTGCCTAAATCCCCTAGGCATCAAAGTGGGTGTGAGTATACCCAGGAGCAGAAATGCAAGTCCTGGCAGCTCAGAGCTCCCCAGCAGCGGTGTCAGGTTTAATCCTGACTCTCTCCCGTGCAGGGTGTTATCTGGTAGTCTTCCTCGGAGCAAATTTAGCCCCACACAGGATGTGACTGGAGAAGGAGCTCTCTCTTTTCCTTAATATCTCACAAGTGAAAGTATTCACTTGGCACAGGAGACACCAGAGTTCATGTTTCCTCTGTCCAAGGGACATGGCCACACATCTCCCAGATCACCAGGCTACAGGGGTCTGTTGCTTTCAGTCTCTCTGGCTGAAGCTGTTAGGCTTTGCAATATTTAAGTTAATATTTACCGGGCCAAGGGGAGAGAGAAAGGAAGGGAGGATGATTGTCCAGCCCAGTGCTTGGAGCGCTCACGTGAGAAAGGGGGGATACCCGGGTCCTGTGAATATTCAATACTTTATACAAAGTAAAACCATTTGAAGAGGAGTGAAAGGGAGAGCAAGACCCCAGAGGAGGGCAAGGCTCCGATGGAGAGGGCAACGACCTTCTCGTCAGATGTGAACGGGAGGGTTGAGTCCCCTCAGCCCAAGGTGGGATTTGAACCTGGAACCCCCATATCCCATAGGAGTGCTCCAACCCTTCATGGGTTAAAAAAAAGGGGGGGGGGCGTGGCTTGAACATCCCCTGCGGGAGTGCTCCAACCCTTCATGGGTTAAAAAAAGAGGGGGGGGGTGGCTTGAACATCCCCTGCAAAAGGATCCACTGCACTTTTATTTTTGAAAGAAGAGCTGGGGTGGTGGGGGTTGGTTGTTCACTCCTAAACCAAGGCCGGCGGTTGTGAATCCTGGGTGCAGGCAGGGACTGACGTCCCCAAGAGGTGCACATCACTCTTCTTGGGCTAGGGACAGAAGTTACACATCAACCGGTTTAAGTGATCAGAAACTGGTTGAAACCAGTTATGTGTGCATAAACCAGTTTCAAAATGGCTGAAACCGGTTTGTGATAAACCTAATTGAATGTAGTATCAGCCTTAACTGATTGAGGTCAAACCGGTTCATGAAAGGACTGCCCAGAGCCCTGTGTTCACACTGACCGGCTTGGGCTGCTTCCTGCTCAGCCTGCTGGCTCCTGACAACCCCTTTCTCAAGGGTTTAACTCTGAACCAAGGAAGATGCTGAATTTTAGCCAATTTGGAATTATATAAATGTAATTGCTAAATAATAAAGAAAGATTGCTACACCTCCCTGCCTTTCTGCCATCTGACACCACTGGGGGAGAAATCCTGGTTTATCCGTCATACAAAGGAGCTCTCATGGACCCAGAGGATCAGATGTCCAGCCTCAGCTGCCTCTGTGCAAAATGAAGTTGCCTATAGGGACTTTTACCATCATTACTTTTCCCTCAGCCTGAAGAAGGGCGCGTGCACCTGAAAGCTTGCAAAGAAAAATCATTTTTTTCCATTTCTTCATTGGTCTTATAAAAGTTATCATCTCTGAACCAAGAGTTGTAGCGTTTTGCTTAACACTTCCCTATGCATCATATAGTAAGTGGTGTACCACTTGTCACATGACTGAGGCCAGAAGGTTTGGGATCCATATTTTCACTGGGAAATCATAAGTCATAACTCGTGCTTAATTAGATTTATTAAGATGATCCCTAGGACTGCTTTAAATTTTGCTTTACCTTTATGCTTTTCCAAGGTAGGGACCGTGTAGCATTTCAATGCGTTTCCTGCACAACTTCTTTTTCAAATGCAGTTTTGTGTTTCAAAGACCCACCTGCTCATTTCCATTTTTGCTTTAGGTCTGTTTCTTTAATACGCTTTGGCAACAAATCCCATCAGAAAAGCATCTCCTTGGTTCTCGCTCTCTACAGCACCGTCAGGACCCAGATTAGCAAAGGGCTAAGTCACACGTTTCTGTGTCCCCGTTCTCTTTCTGCCATCTGGAAGTTAATTAATTAGATGGTCTTGACGGTTTCTGCCTTTGGGGAGTGATTTTGTTATGAGGGAAGGTAAATAGTCACAAAGAAAGAAAGTTTGTGCTAGGTGACCACAGTCTCATTCGACAGCGATTTGCCCTAATGTGGTTGTCACTCCTGTCAGCTTTTAAATGCGTCATGATCTAAATTATAGCACAATTTACCGCAGCTCTCTTTGGCTCCAGACTTCTGACTGCATGTTCCTCTGTACGGAAACAGGGACTTAAGCAGAAATACGTTTTACTTTTAATGTCATAGTTTTCTTATTTTAGCAGCCTGGAGCTGGGGCTTTTTACCCAATGTCATTTGAATTAGTTCATGAAACACTTGCAGGGGGCTAACTCAATCTCAGCTAAGGCAAGTGGATATAAGCAGAGCATATCCTAGGTAATGTAAATCATAATTATTAGCGGGTACATCAGTGAGCTGCAAAATTGTGCTAAAAATGTAAGACGTTTGATTAATGGCTGTCAATAAGAAATGGAGCAAAGAGTTTTGTTTTATTAAGCTACAGGAATGAGACATCAGTAGGGGTGTGCTGGCAGGGCTGACCCGTTCAGGATGGACAGTGGTAATGCCTGGATGCCAAATCCACAGAAGGACTTTGGCGCTGAAGTCCCATCTCGCCATGGCTGCTCCGCTGTCACCGAACCCGGGAGGCACCCCAAATCTGTGGGAGTCCACGAGGTAGGCTCATTGCCTATCTCATGTCTGAATCCTGGCAGGAACCACACCCCAAGTTTGGGGGACTCCATTCCATAGCCTGTCTCAGCTCATCATGGGCTCTGCATAGGACCTGGCTCAAGGTGCAGCAGCTGGGGTTGCCCTGTTTTGCACCCAAAAACTTCCAGGGGCTGCGCAGAGGATGTGGCAGACCTAGGTTCGATCCCTTGTTCTACGGGTGCCTCAGATTTTGACAATAAAATTCCCCAGGTACCTGCCTTTCCACTTTTGCATGTGCCCAGCAGCATTTCACCCGGTAGAGCCCCAATGATTTCAAGGCAGGGCTATCACAACACAGATCTCCTTCCTTGATCGGCACCTTCATTAGCAAGCATAGTTAATGGACTTGTTCCACCGCAGTTTACCATGAGAGGGACCCGTTCAAACCATCCTCTTTCATACTCGTTGTCAATAGAAATATATTCACACATAAATGGAGAGAGCAGGGAAATGTTTACTCAGCCATCATCATAAATAAGAGGTTAAATTATTGTCCTCATCAGGGTTTGACATTTTAGCATAGGGTAGGCCTTTTTTTCATGCGCATCCCTGGGAGCTGGAGGATGACATGGTTGCATTGAGTTAGCATAGGTACCCAAAGGTTAGGTAGGGTTTGGGATCCATATTTTACCTGGGAAATTGTAGTAAATCTAAATAATCAAGAGTTATGAGTTACGATGATCCCTAGGACTGCTTTAATTTTTGCTTTACCTTTATGCTTTTCCAAGGTAGGGACCGTGTATAATTTAAATGCATTTCCTGCACAACTTCTCTTTCAAATGCAGGTTTATTTTTTGAGGGGAGTGTATTGGGAAGCATCATGGCTCCGTTTCATCTAGTATTGTCATTGCTATGTTTGATACCCAGCAGGTCCAGAAATGAGATGGCAGAGATGGGAATAGGCCATCACCACAGCATTTGGAGCAGAAATTAAACTCCGTCAAAGTTTAAGGGCAGTTGGTCATTTATTTTTATGCCCCATCTTTACCAATGACAAGGTTGGTGATATATTGCTCAGATCTAACTAGGTAGATCTTGGATGCACTTAGCAGAGGATAAGGTCAGTCCTACTGCATAAAGGATACAAAACCTGATCCAAACGCCACTGAGACCAGTGTGAACCCATTGACTGAGTGGGCAAGTTTTTATCTGAATCCTCCTTATTAAACCCAACCATGCATTTCTAACCTGTCCAGCTCCCCTTTGATACCTTCCAGGGAAATTCAAATGGCTTTGACAAATACAGCTGGGCAATGTGTAGGAGAGAAATCCATCTGCCTTGGTGGTCATTTTATTTCCATTTATCCCGTCACTAGGCTGGTTGGAAATGAGCTGGAATTGAGTTGTCCGTGCCTTGGCTAACCTGGGCTCTTCGCTCGCAAGAGGCAATATTGAGACTGCTCGAGGTGCGCACCTACCTGGTGAAAATGATGAGAAGAGGAAATGAGAAACTCATTGGTGCTGGCGGAGCTGGTGAACTAGAAAGCCTTGCAAAAGTTTTGCCAAATCTCAAATGTCTCTTGATAGTGCAGAGCTGGCAGAAAAGGCCTGTAGTTAGGCTCAAAGAAATTATAGTAACAGCCAAAAGTGGCACTGCCCCTCAGAATTAGCAATATTCAACTGTCCTTTCACAAAGCATTACGGGGAAGAGAAATTAAATATATTTCCTGCAAGTGATGCTTAATACGGTGGCACAACTTAAATGGGGCTTGAAGGGCTTGTTATTGTCTTACCTGGTGCACTCTGATTTGCATGGAGAGATCGTTACCTCCACTAACCCTCAAATGATTCCTAAGTAACCACTAGCATTTCCCATCACTTCGACATCTGGCTCATTACTAAATATACAGCTTATCTCTCTGAGGAAAGGGCTGTATTTAAAGCTGCTTTACTGGGTTTGTTATCATTTGATAGCAGTAAATACTACACCACAAACATTGCTTTCTCTGCCATTTCTGAGGCTCCGAAAAGAAAGCGAGCGGCTCAGCCAGAAAGAACAGATGTGAGAAAATTGCAAAATGGTTGCCAAGCATTATGAATTAGCTCTGCTGGTCAGATGTTCAGTTCCCCCAGTTGATAGTGAGCTAATCTAAGTGAAGAGTAGATCAATCATTATCCAGATTCAGGATACCTAGCTAGACCAGAGGAAGCCTTTTTGATTAATGCCCCCATTCTGACCTCGACGATGCTCAGCGCTGCAACTCACGGTTCAAATGAAGTAAGGAATAATTGTTTTTTAATAACCCTGATAATAACCCTTCTGATGGCTCCAGTCAGGCCTCATTATTAAACCACAGCCCACTCATGTCATCAAGTCAAGGCACCGTGACACGGGGATGGAGCATGCAGAAATATTCTAGCCGTGCTATAGACCAGGAAGAAGGGGATACGGCTCCATGACTGGTGGAAATCAATGCGTCCCATTGACTCTAAGGAGCTGGGGCTGAAATTTTAAACAGAAATTGAAGAAACCAAACCAGGAGATAGAGTTAAAAGTGCGTACCTACAGAAAATGACTAAACTGTGCTCAGAGGTGAAAAATATCTAGCTGACTTGTTATCGGCCTCTACTACACCGTGCACCATTGAGAGTCAAATGGTTACGGATGTCCTATAATACCAGCTAGAGCCAAATCAGAGAATAGGTGTTAAGAACCCACTGCCTTCTTAAGAGCTTCATTGAAAATATTAAATCCTGTGCTCCACACTCAATTTTTTCTCAATCTCTACAGCTGATGTGATGCCCAGTATAGCGGGAGGTCTGTCTGCAGCTGCACCAGGTGGAAACTGGATGAGCATCTTGAGGTTTTACCCAGCGACATTACAGATTCTGCCTGGGCTTGGACAAGACGAGACACACAGGAGAGCACCAAACAAGACCCAATACCTGGTGAGTATTGGAGGGGTAATGCTGATGGATGGGGACTATCTATGTCAATAAAAGAGATCCTTATTGAGAGCACCGGATGTGAGAAGGGCTTCCTGTGCTAAGATATGGTGAGCTAACGTTTTCAAGTACTGAGGGTTTCCAGCAATGTATTGCCTCTGCTGCTCCGGGAAAAGAAAGCCAGTCTAAAAACCGGAAAAAAAATATGAACAAACCTTGCAGCCTTCAACATCTTGTTACATGGCAATGTGGAAATTGCATGCTACCAAGAGCCTAATGGAAATCAGCCTCACTTCATTGATATAAAAAAACTGCATCAATTTACACTAACTGAAGATCTGGCCCTAAGGGCAGCATCATGAAATACTGGTGTACAGATACCTGGGCTGGCAATGAACAAACTAACTGGGGTACCAGAAGCAATACGCTGTATTGTGGGGCACTCCACCCAAGATAATTACCCACCACTATGTTCTGTAGGCATAACCAAAGGGACACACTACCATTAAATAATGCATTTAATTTGAGTGCACGGATCCCATGGCATATCAAACCTATTTCTATTGATTTAGGTGGGAAGCGGACTGAACCTAGAATGAAATCGCTAACCATATGCATTGCCATTTAAACCATTTATTGCATAGGAAACCTTAGTGTCATGAAAGCCTTTCTTTACTTTTTCTTCCACTAAACCAATTAGTGGCTAATCGTTCTATATAAAATTACACAATGTGACATTAATAGATGTGGTGTATTCAGCCCTTGATGCACAACAGCCATGGTTTAATCGCATTTGTAGAATTAACAAACACATACGTGTTTCCCATATTGTGGGAAATGTGTTAAACATTTTTAGTTGAATCTGAACACTTTGCACTGATGGTATAAGGTGAAGAGGAATTTCTCCCACTCCAAGAAAAGGAAATATAAAATGATATGCTTTATATTAGTGTTTATTTCTTTTATGGCAGCTTAATAGTATCCCCAGCTGGAAAGAGGGACTATTCTGTAATATTCTGCTCTGCATATTTCCTTATACGCTATTTTTTGGGATCAGCCCAGTACGCACACATACTACAAATGGTCCCCATCCACAAGAGTTGATAGTCTATACAGATGAGACCAGAATAGGCAGGTAGTGAATGGAAAGACAATATAACCAATGAAAAAAAGAAGGTTAGTTTAATAGGTACAAGTGGTAGCAAACCCGCTGCCTGATCATATATGCCACAATCCCTAATTAAAACGCATTATGAAATGGCTTGACCAAATAGTACTCTGGACTTGCCAATGCTCCATCTAGGATTTGGTCTCAGGCAGTGGAAAGTTTGTGGCATTCAGTAATAGACTGTTTTAAAATATTTTCTCCTAATCTCAGTTAAGACATAAGCTGTTTTCCATGAGGCAATAACCTGCTTAATGAGATCCAAGGGTAGCAAGCATTACACAGGAAAAAAAAACCCTCCCCCTACGTGCCTATAATTGGTCTCTCTGACAGTCTTTTACAGAAGCTTTTGCTGGGCAAACTTTTCTTGTGTCTGGAGAGTTCGGGATCTGTTAATAGGACCAGCAGCAATCAAAGAGCAGAAACCCTTTCTGCTTCTAAAATGAAATCCGTCCCAGGCTGCGGCAGTCTGAGTGAGATGGGGAGTAAAATGGAGCAAACACCAGCGAGTGTCCCTCTCCCCCAATAGTAGAGATATAAAATGCAAGATGTCCATAAACCATTTTGAGCTTTCACAGCTCCACTCACACTTTAGGACCTCCACGTAAGCCGTGGCTCCGTGCTGAACTTTCTCTTGTTAGAGGCCAAGAAAATATGATTTTTTGTCAGATTTTTGCATACCAGGAAAAATAACACTGCAGCTCCTCTCTTCTCCAGCTCTCATGGCAAGAGAATCTGTGTTTGAGCTTAATGAGTCAATTAGTTTTCAATTAGCTGATTGAGGTACTCATCACCATAGAAAACAAGCAAACAAATCATCACATTATGAGGTGGATTTTTAAAAATGCAAATCTTTTAGCTGCGTTTTTCTCTCTCATTTTTCCCCTCGTTTGTGGAAGCAGAAGTTACTGATTTGCAAAAAAACCCAACCCTATCCACTTTGCTTTGTGCCGGTGGTTTCCTCGGTAAATTCAGCAATCCGGAGGGCCTTAAATTCTGAAGTTGTGTCATTCGGTATCAAGGAGGAGCCATTTACCGTCTCAATACATTTTCAAGGAAGGGCTGGGTATGATTTCACAAACAACCTCCTCTTTTGTTTTTATTTTTAATTTGATGTGTTCAGACCTGCAGCTGATTTTTGCCAGATGTTTTCTGATTTTTTACCAATACCGAGCACTTTCACTTCAAGTCAGGACCAAAAAATCATGTTATTGGATTAAGTGATTTAAATATATATATATATATAGTCATGTATTTTGGTTTTGCCCTCCTTGTTCTGAGCCTTCCAGGTGCAACCAGGTTATGTTTCCAAGCGTCTTTCATAGGCTTCAAGGACCAGAAAGATCCTCTTTTTTTTTTTTTTTTAACAAAAGCTGAAGCACTCACAAAATCACGTGACTCCAGAAATGAGGAGCTTTAAGACATTTATTAAGTATCTTGAGATGGATGATAAAATTGTGAGAATTGGCAGCACTGCTTTCCAGAAGGATAAAAGAATAATGCTTCCTCTGTGTATTCACGGTCTAATGATGGACAAATGGACAGGCAGTAGCTAGCAGGATGGGACACAGCAAATAAATGGGCCGGATAATACCGGTCTACAACAATACTTTTATTTACTATAAAAAAGAAAGATGAAAAAAGGTTCCTTGTTAACAGTGGTAAGGCCAAGTAGCTTATTGGCATGTGCCCTTTGGGAGGCAAAGAAAAACTTCTTGACCTTGAAGTGCAAGAGTATGTTGGGTGTGAGATTTTCTTTGCTTTAGCTCAGTGCTTTTCAAGCTTTTTTCATTTGTGGAGCGCTAAAAATTTTTGAATGGAGGTGTGGACCTCTTTGAATTGTAATTGTGAGTATTCCCATACTTTTGATTGATCATAGTCATCTTCCACAGACCCCTTAGACACAGTCTGCAGACCCTCAGGGGTCTGCGGACCATAGGTTGAAAATCACTGCTTTACATTATAATAACTGTTGCAGCATCTCACCTCTTCTAACTGAACTGCCTACCCATTTGACAGCCCAAATTCAATGGTTGAGAAAGGCATGTAGGGCCTGGGATACCTCGGTGGGCTCCTGTTCTGGCCCCTGCTGCAGACTTCCCGCATGGGCTTCAGTCCTCTGTAAAATGGGGATAATTCAGCCGTACATTATAGACGTACCATGCAGGTGAATGACTATGAGGCGTTCAGATGCTACAATGAGTGGGGCTGTGTAAGTGCTCAGTTAGGTAAGCGGTCTCGGTGCCACGGAGCAC
Source organism: Alligator sinensis (assembly GCF_000455745.1). Lineage (NCBI taxonomy): Eukaryota > Metazoa > Chordata > Crocodylia > Alligatoridae > Alligator > Alligator sinensis. The sequence continues at coordinate 690,977 of NW_005842257.1, read as the reverse complement.
ATCCTGTATCGGTAGGCAAGCTGAGTACTTAACTGCACACTCCAAGTGCGTGCATGTGTGTGTGTATAAATGATAGGAGCAACAAACCCCTCTCATCTGAGATGGGAAAGGTCAATGGGTACCTTACGTACGATGGAAGGAATGTCTTACTTAGCTCAAGTAGGATGTTATTTTCTGCTGAAGTGGAATGTAATTCTTATCTGAAGAGCAACGCAAGGTAGAGAGGAGCTAAAGTAATAGTTTGTTTGATTTCCTGTGATGAGCGTGATTCATGCTGGCTTCATTTTTTTGTGTTTTGCATATAAAGCAGGGGCCTCTTTATCCCTGTATTGGTATGATGGCTGCCAGTTCACTTCTGGTTGGCAAGGGAGATGGCCTGCGAGCCAGACAGTGATAGCCGCATTGGATGAAAAGAGGCCGTTAAAATTCCCCACACCTGGACGCTACAGGGAGAGTTGTTTTTCCAGACAGAATCCTATCTTCCGTTTCAGTTGTGACATGATGTAAGGAAAATGTAACACAGATGCTCAGGATAAATAATTCAATGAGAAACAAGGGGTATAAAATTGGTGAGGCATGAACGTGCAGCCAAGACGATTACCAAAGTTGCATTTTTGCATCCTTGTGTCGGCAATATTGGCTTTCAAACTTTATATCCAGATGTTAAGCTTTAATGGGGGCAAAACTGCAGGTTTGCTGGGAGTTTTGCTACAGCAATGAAATTTGTACAATAGCCCCAGTGTGTTCCCATCAAGCAGATCGTTGTTTTTATAGCGCAAAATGGCAAGTTATAATTCCTCCCCCTCTGGTTTTCTCATGTACCAACTTCCCATTAGAAAGTGTATTCATACAAAAGACTATTAAGAAGCAGCTTTTGCTTTTATTACAAAAATTTGCTGCTTTGTTGACAACGGACTAAGATTTTTCTGAGACTCAATTCACCCTTGAATTATACCCCATCCAGTTTGGGGTACAAACGACAGCAAATTGACATCCCGGTGCCCTGTCTTCAACCAGCATGAACTGTCATGAGTCCATTGTTTTCAGTGGAACTACAGTGATTTGCACGAGTTGGCTACGGCTCTGAGTCAGCTGTGAGGCATGGATGCTTAATAAGAAATTTGGGAACAAAATTGAGGCATTTGAAACGTGCTGCTTTAGGAGACTGCTGTGTGTCTCGTACACTGAGCGCCGACCAATGAGTCTGTCCAGCAGCAAATCGGTCAAGAAACTGGAACCTACAAACCGTTGTTGGAGGTTGTGTGATGAAGGAAGCTGCAATGGTCTGGACACATCATGAGAAGGCCCGACACCCTTGCCAACACTATGGTGGGCACCGTGGAAGGAAAGAGAAAAAGAGGTAGACCCAAGAAGAGCTGAGAAACCAATATTAAGGACTGGATGGGGCTTCAACTAGCAGAGTGCACAAACCTAGCTGAGTATAGGGTGGAGTGGAGGAGGGTTGTTACAGCATCTAAGATACCCCAATGGTCGCTGCGGCCTCGGGACTGACTTGCCTAGCTGACCATGGTCCATACCTCCTACAACAGATTTACAGTTGTAATCATTTAGCTAGCTGTCTATACTATGTCAATGATACCGACAATTAATGTTGCCCATAGCTGGCCACCCAAAATTACAGTCCATTTTACCCCAGTGTCTCCATAGTTAACACCACTTCAACTCTGAACGAGGCTTTTGTGTTGCTCCGTAGTTATTCGTGTGCGCAACAAGATAGGACAATTCATTACTATCCATGCACCTAGTTGAGCACTGGCCATGGAGGCATCCAAAGTTGGGCTATTTCATTACCTTATGTGTACACGGGAGAAAATTGGTTCACACCCATCCCAGAGGATGTTGAGTTCGTGGAAAAGAGGAGTAATAAATAGCAGCATCCAAGGTGTTCAGAGAGTAATCGATGCGGTCGCATGGCAGTTGGAAGAAAATGATTCGGATCCGATTAGTGATCTCACTCTTCTCAACAATACAGAAAAATAGGGTAAAGAGCATGCAACGACAGTCAACGTTAGCACTTTTTTTAGGGGAGATCTGTGACTCGTTGCAATACTCTGCTGTTGTGCCAGTCAGGGAATGGTGAAGGTGGCTGGAGGGGGTGTTAGCGAAGTCAGGATCCCGACCCTTTTCATCAGTGTTTCC